>NW_024412406.1:19252467-19392604 GCF_014898765.1 Herpailurus yagouaroundi
TTTCTTTTCTTTTCTTTTCTTTTCTTTTCTTTTCTTTTCTTTTCTTTTCTTTCTTTTCTTTATCTTTTCTTTTTAACAAAATGACCCAACTCGGACTTGGTTTTTACAGGATAGATCTGTAATATGATAGTCTTATTAAAGTGTGTCTTAGCAATGCTGCTTCTCATTTTGTGATTTATGTTTCAACTCTGCTATATTGCAATTTACTTCATAGGCAGTAGTTGCCTTACCTTGAGACAAACCTAGATCTCAAAAATATTCAAGTGAAAGTCATATTCTAGAAGCATCTATATATTTTATTTGTTCTTGTGCTTTTCCCTTCGTTCACTGGAGATCTACTATAGAGAAGTTTCTTTGATTCCAAATATGAGTTAATGAAGTTTAGTAGGTACGTAAAAATGTTCTTAATTACACTGCATTGGAAGATATATTCAAATTATGCTTCACTTTATAGGCAACTATAATATTTTTAAAGGGCTAGTCTTTCTTTTTTTAGGAGCCAAAGTGACTGATTCATGTCAGTTTCCTCAATCTGCTTTAGTGGGACTAAGATAACTCACTCCCTCTTTGAAACTCTGTATTTGTACTCTTTTAAAACAGTCATGTTTGAGAAGAAATGCTGGCCAAATAGAACCAAAAACTGAAATAGTGTCTATTTTTGGACTTTAAAAATTGTTCATGTCTTACAAAAAGGAACACATAACCAAAGAGTCTCAAGCACTGTTTATATGATAGGGTAAGAGGGTCTTTAAGTATTTTAAGATGCCTCAGATTTGTAGAACATCTCATGACCTGTGTAGCAAATTTAGAATAATGCTAGGTTATTTAATCACTTAAAATAGATCAGTCTTTATTTGTCAACAGCTTTGAACAATGACAGTATTATTACTGTAGTTATGATATGCACAGATTTATCTTCAAATCCCCCTCCTTGTTTAGAATTTATTTTCAACAAAAGGAAAATAAGGGAAGAAACATGCAGGGACATTGGATATTGTTTCTGTCTGTCACAGGTTGACTTTAGAAACATGTCTAGGGGCACCTGGGTGGCTCAATCAGTTAAGTGTCTGACTTTTGGTTTCAGCTTAGATGGTGATCTTCATGGTTCATGGGATCGAGCCCCGTGCTAGACTCCATGCTGTCAACACAGAGGATTCTATCTCTCTCTCCCTTTCTGCCCCTCCCCCCCTCAAAATACATAAACTTAAAAAAATGTCTAAAATTTTGGTTACATCTAGAGCTTCCTTTTCATAGGTCTCTAAAGCCTTGGTAAGATCAAGTAAAGAAGAATCCACAGCAGTGAGTGCTTTTATTTTCCAATTACTGTCTCCGGGCTTTCATTGGAATGCTACAATTACAATCAGATTAAGAAAATAACTTAGAATACTTATCTTTATTAAAAGAGAACAACTAGGGTCATGATATTTATGAAATCAGAAATAAGGGAACTCCCACAGCAGAGGAAATGGCATGATAATATTTCTTCCTAACTCTCTCTGAGCCTCAGTTCTCTCATGTGTAAATAAGGAAGTCAGACTAGATAATCACTATGTAAATAATTTGATTCTACAGGGACATTGCCATTCTCAAATTAACCCCTCAGACTACACATATTTCAGTTATATAGAATGTACCTGTCCTCAAACACAGTATATATAGTATGTTTCCTGACTCTGCTGCAATACCCTTCTTTCTGCCCTTTTAGATCCAACATAAAAGCTGTAATCCCTATCTCTTAAATCCATTAGTTTTCCCTTTTGTATGTTCTCTTCAATTCAATTCAACAAATATTTATTGGTTACCTACAGAGATGAAAGTCAAGTTGTGTCCTCAAGGAACCAAATCTATACAGCATATAAATAACCAAGCAATTCCATTATGCAGTCTAATAGATGGAGATAAATCACAGAAAAGCAAGTGTTGATGGTGGGGCTAGATTAGAGAAATTCTTAGGAATAAGAACTACTAGACTTGGCATTGGATTACATGTGAATAGAAGGAAAGGGAAGGGAATGGTGTAAGGATGACTCTTAGGCTTCTGGTCTAAGTGACTGGAACTGAATCTTTTGATAAGATAGAGACTATTTAGGAGGATTGGGTTTGGGGCTAAGAGGATGAGTCTACTTTGTTGGATGTCTGTGCAGTGTCTATGGGATGCCTTGTTGTAGTATTATCCTTGTAGAATTATCTTTGCAGTTGTATACATAGATGTTGTTTTTCCTTCAATTCTACCTTCATAGTTTTTATTGGGAAAAGGAAAAGACTGATGCATAGGTTGGTAGAAAGAAATTTGTAGTAAGTTGCCAGCTCAGGACAATTCTCCCAGATATCACATCTTCATCAACATCTTATGTTACATATTAATGTTATCCACCATCCTTTCACAAGATATGTCTTCTAAGCCAAAGTAATTAAAGAGTAGACATATGATCTGAGTCTTCCACTTGAATTTTTCAAACTGCAGCTGATAGGGAAGATCCCATTCATTTATGGTCCTAGAGTTGTAAAGGTGTGAGTCTGGAAATGGCTAGCAGCCATTTGCCCTATCTTGAAGGAAGCAGGTCTACATTAGGAGGAAATTTAGCTAATAAACAAACAAACAAAAACATCAGAGAGGATAGCTGAAGATCATCCTTCTTCATTCACTCAACAAATGTTTCTTGGGTGTCAAATATGTGCCAGGCATTGATTTAGATGCTTGGAAAATACCTGTGAACAAAACACACACACACACACACACACACACACACACACAATCTTCACTTGTGGAACTTGGAGACAGACAGGCATTAAATAACAAACATAATAAGTAAGTAAGTTATATATCATGTGAATAAAGTCTATGGAAAAAGGAGAGCAAGAGGAATCTGAAAGTGGGACTAGGTGTAATTTTAATAGGGTCATAAGGTTAGCCATCATGGAGGAGGCAAAGCAAAGAATTGAAGGGCTTGAGGAGAGAAGGAGGCTGTGAACATCAGTGGGAAGAACAGTCCAGTCATAGGGAACAAGCAGTGCTAGGATGGTGCAGTGAGGCATGCCTGGTGTCTTTGGGGAATGGCGAGCTGATCAGAATTGTGAGAGGGGAGTGACAATGCATAATGTTTTTGAAAATCAAGTCAGGGATGCCTGGGTGGCTCAGTAGGTTAAGTGTCCAATTTTGAGTCAACTCATGACCTCACGGTTCATGAGTTCAAGACCCACACAGGGCTCTGCACTAGTGGTATGGAGCCTACTTGGGATTCTTCTCTCTCTGTCTCTGTCTCTCTCTCTCTGTCTCTCTCTCTCTCTCAAAATAAATAAGTAAACTTAAAAAAAAAGAAAGAAAGAAAATCAAGTCAGAGGAGCAACAAATAGGATTGTGAATGGCCTTGAAGATCATTGTAAAGCTTTGGCTTTATTTCCTAGGGAAATGAGGAGCCATTAAAGAATTGGGTAGAGTGGAGTCAGGTAGTCTGATTCATAATTTACAATGATCACTCTGGCTGCAGCATAGAGAGCAGGGTAGAAGCCAGACACCAACAGGAGGTTAAGAAATGACAGTGGCCTGGGTCAGATGGGTGTTGGCAGTGGAAATGGTGAAAATAATCAGAAGCTGAATACATTTTGAAGGTAGAGTTGTCAGGATTTCCTGGAAGAGACAAGTTAAGTGAGACTCTAAGATTTCTTGACAACTGAAGGATGGAATTGCCCTGAGTTCATGTGGAAAACTGCAAATCAGGTGCATTTGGGAGGGAAGATCAATAGCTCAGCTTTGGACAGTTAAATGAACATGCCCGGGGAACAGTTGGATATTTGAATCTCAAGGTCAGGAGAGAGGTCTGGATTGGAGATATAAATTTGTGGGTCATTGGTATATAGATAGAGAAGTAAAGCAATGAGAAGAGATAAGGTAAGGGGGTAGTATAGGTGTGAAAGAGCAGAAGGACCAAAGGCTGAGCCTTGCTACACCCACATGCAGAATTTAGACAAAAGAGAACTGGGAAGGAGCAACCAGTGGGGTAGGAGAAAACCCTGAGAGTGTGGTGTCCAAGTGAAGAAACCATGTCAAGAAAGAGAGATTAATGAACCATATTGAATGCTGCTGTCAGGTCAAGTGAAATGAGGACCAAGTGACTTTTGACTTCAGCGAGATAGAGACCATTGTTGATCTCAAGACAAGCTTCTGTGGCAGAAGCTGAAAGCCTTTTTGAGGGAGCCTGGAAGAAGAGAGGAGTGATATTGAAGGCAATGACGACAGATAAACCTTTCAACAAGGACTTGTTCAAAAGTTTTGTTGCAGAGAGAATCAGAGAAATGGGAACAGAAGATGGTGGGGGGCATTTAATGAAGGAAAGGTTTTTATTTTTCTTTAGATATATATAAGAGAAATGAGAGTATATTTGAATGCAAATAGAAAGGATCATATAGAAAGAAAAAATGATGATACAGACCAGAGAGGTAAGAATTTCCAGACAAAATTTCTTGCACTAATGAGGACAGTGTATTAGGGTTCTCCAGAAAAATAGAAGCAATAAGGGTGTGTATATGTGTATTATAAAGAATTGGCTCACTCACGTGGTTTTGGAGGTTAGCAAGTCCAAAATTTGCAGGGTGGGCCATCAGGCTGAAGAACTAGGAAAGAGCTAATGTTGCAATTCAAGTCCAGAGGCTATCTGCTGCAGAATTGCTTCTTGCTAGTGGGAGGTCAGCCTTTTTGTCCTAGTCAGGCCTTTAACTGACTGACTAAGGCTGCTCTCTTATGGAGAGCAATCTGATATATTGAGAGTCCACTAATTTAAATGTTAATCTGATCCAAAAGCACCCTCACAGAAATAGCCAGAATAATGTTTGACCACATATCTGGGCACCAAGGCCCAATCAAGTTGACACAAAATTAACCATCCCAAGCAGGATCTCATGTGCAAGAGGAGGGTTGGGTTAGATAGGGGCCTGGATTATTCCTTCATAGAACAAGGTGGGAGGGGAGAGTGTGAAAGTCTGTGAAAGTTCCCTTCAGATTACTTCATTTATCTTGTAAAGTAGGAAGCAAGATCATTGGGGGAGAGTGAAATGGGCGGCAAGGTGTTGGAAGTTGAGGAACAGAGGAAAAAGAAGCTATGAATTAGTTGTCCAGCAACAGAGGAGAGTGACTGGAGTAGGGAAATGTGTCAGGATTGCTAGACAGAATTCAGGGTCACTCAAGACTTGGAGTCATTGATTGATTATTTTATTTTATTTTATTTTATTTTATTTTATTTTATTAAACGTTTTATTTATTTTTGAGACAGGGAGAGACAGAGCATGAACAGGGGAGGGTCAGAGAGAGGGAGACACAGAATCCGAAACAGGCTCCAGGCTCTGAGCTGTCAGCACAGAGCCTGACGTGGGGCTCGAACTCACCGCGAGATCATGACCTGAGCCAAAGTCGGCTGCCTAACCGACTGAGCCACCCAAGCGCCCCTGGAGTCATTGATTTAAAGTGACCTTTCAGCAGGATTGTGTTTTTCCCTGGCCGTGTTTGCTGCACACGCTACATGAGAAGGCAGAACTTTATGCTAACAGAGTTATGGCTTTGCCTGTGAGCTACCTGTTGTGTGAGAGACACAGTAATTGAGGGAGTAAGCCAGGGAGTGACTGAGATGACTGGCCATAGAACTGAAGCTGGCAAACAGGCACCAGAGGACATCAAGTGGGAGACGGATTCAAAAGATGGATGTTCTGAGGGCACTAAGTCCCTGGTGCCTGTCACTCCTGGGGCCAGCTTCACTCCTGACTTTGGTTACTGAGCCGATTTTCTTTTGAGCCTAAGTAGGTTGGGTTTCTGTCACTCAAAGCTGAAAAGATTCTGCTAGTCTGGGCAAGAAATAAAAGGAAAAAAAGGAAGGAAGGA
Source organism: Herpailurus yagouaroundi (assembly GCF_014898765.1). NCBI lineage: Eukaryota > Metazoa > Chordata > Mammalia > Carnivora > Felidae > Herpailurus > Herpailurus yagouaroundi. The sequence continues at coordinate 19,258,337 of NW_024412406.1, forward strand.
GAGAAGGAAGGAAGGAAGGAAGGAAGGAAGGAAGGAAGGAAGGAAAGAAGGGAGGGAGACGGACCTAACTGACAAAACTTCTGTCTCTATAAACAAGTGGTTCTTAGCTTTCACAGTGTATCACAGTTGAAGTGTGTCATTGAAAAAATAAACCGACGCTCAGATCCCACCCCTGAAATTCTGATGCAATTGATGAGGACTGAGGAAATTGTTTTCAAAATTCCCCACATAAACCAGTGTTCACCCTGGGTTCAGAGTGATAGTTCTAAATCCTCTCAACTAAGGTCTTTAGTGACAGCCTCAAATTATTTAGATGCTGCAAATTAATCTTTGAATTAAATGATCAATTAATTTTTGGATTATCTCTGTATGCTACTGGGAGATTTATGGGGGAATGAAAAGGTGTTCAGATTTCCCCTGGATAGTTTTTATAGCTCTAGTGACCAGCCACGTGTAAAGCCTAAGGAGGCCAGTGATGGATTGTGGGTCCATCCACAGCATACATGTGACCCTGGTGTGCCGGACATCGCGGGAACATAGGCATAGCTGTGCTCTCCAGGAGCTCGCTGGGGGTTTTATTTGTGTTATTGTTTGTTTAATGTTTATTATGGGGAGTCTATTGGTTTTAGATTTATGGTTCAGTAGTTTTATTCTTTATGGTAGATGAACACTTTACTGCAAATTAAGCCTCCTTAAATAATCAGTGTGTAAAGTATGCATGCCCCTTTTAATAGGCATTTATAGCAGGGCAGTAGAGTATACTAGAAAGGGCTTTGGTCTGTATGTCATCAGAGCTGTGCTGGAGTTCCATCCCCCTGACCCCACCCCAGCTCTGAAATTCAGGGCAAATTTCTCACTCTCTTTGTGCCTTAGGGTCCCCACCTGTGAAATGAGGGGCTTGTACTGGAGATCTCAGATCCATTTGAGCCCTAAAACACCTATGACTTAAGCCATAGTTTTATTTTCCCCCAAAATTATTTTTGAGATACAAAGGTATTGTTTTGTTTTTGTTGTTTTTTGTTTTTTGTTTTTTTTTTTTTTTTTGGTTTTATGACACACTGTTTGTCTCACCTCTGGTCTATGTGTCACCCCTCATTATTGGAATAATGCCTGGTGCCAGGTGGGAAACATGAATCAAAGTCTGCTTTCCAGTATGGCTTTTAGGGATGCATTGTGGGGAAAGGCAAGGATGTCTATTCACAAAACAGTGTTGTTGAGAATGCTAAGCAATAAAGGTGAGGTAAAGAAGAATGGTAAGAACACTGGTTCTACTAGACATCAGAAAGGAAGGAGGGAGAGCTGTTCTCGTGTTGCTCCGGGAAGACTTCAGGAAAAAGGTGGTAATGCACCTAGTGTTTGCAGGATGAACAGGATCTCAGTTTTCAGGGAGAAGAAGACTACCCCTTGTGTGAGTGGCTGGGGTGGTAGAATGAAGGTGGGGGCATGGGCCGAGGCCTGCGGAGAGGGCTGGGGGGAAGCAAACGTTCTATTTGGAAGATGGAGGGAGCAATCAGTTTGCCTTGGAGAAGCAGAAGACTGGAAATACAGAAACGTAGATGTTGAACCGAATGCCAGCAGTTGACAGGGCTGTGAAATTTAATGGATAGAGCACATTCAAGTATTAATGTTTAATTCCATTTATTGAAGGCTGAACAAATTTTTTTAAGTTTATTTTGAGGCAGAGAGCATGAGTGGGGAGGGGCAGAGAGAGAGAGGGAGAGAGAGAGAATCCCAAGCAGGCTCCACGGTGCAAGTGCAGAGCCTGATATGGGGCTCGATCCCACAAACCGTGAGATCATGACCTGAGTGGAAATCAAGAGTCAGACGCTCAACCGACTGAGCCACCCAAGCGACCCTGAAGGTTGAACAGTTAAAATGGGGAAGGGGGATTTAGAAGGGGTAAAAGTATTTAGGAAAGCAGAATACAGAATGAGGTTTGTACATCCTGGGAGGACACAGAGAGGATAATGTGAAGGTAGTTTTGGGCTCTCAACTTTCATATACTTTACAAACTTTTAATCTAACATTGATATGCCCAAGAGCATGCTTGAATGCCAAGGAGACTATTCTACTTCCTCTTTCACAGTCTTCCAGTTCTTATTGAATCATTGTCTCAAAATAGAAAAGTCTCTTGGGTAGGGAAAAAAAGTAAAGATTCAAAGTGTTTGTGTTTGGCAAGACCCATTTAATTAGGGCACTGTACCATCTTTCCCATGCATTTCATTAAAAGATTAGATTCCAACAAATTTTGCTTTTTAGTTTGAGTAATAACGTGTCAAAATGTGTAATACATTTGATATGTTTTGTTCAATTGTGTGCTGCTAATGATTGAAATATTTTAATGGTCGTTTAACCCAGAAGAACATTTCTAACAGAGTATGATACCCCATGAGCATTAAAAACAATATTTAATTTTTTTTAGAGTGAGAGAGAGTGTGCAAGTGGGGTAAAGGGTAAGCAGGTTTCACTCTCAGTGCAGAGCCTGACATGGGGCTCAATCTCACAACCTGGGATCATAACCTGAGGTGAAATCAAGAGTCGGATGCTCAACCAACTGAGCCACCCAGGTGCCCCACAATATTTTAGTTTTTAATACACATATTTTTTGCAGAGATGTGTAATGGGGTGACCTAAAAAAAAAAAAGCTAATGTGTAGCTGATAATCCTGTGCAACTAATCTTATATAGTTTGTAATCTATTTGAAAATCTGTCATGAATTGGAACCACTCAAAGGTAGGTGATTCTTTTATTAAGAGATTGGTTTTGATTTGGTTTGGTTTTTCAAATGGCCAACTCAGGCATTTGGTTATCCCTAACATCAAATAAACCTTTGAAATGAAACATAGCCACCTACCAACTGTATAATCTTAGATAAATTGCTTAACTTCTCTGGCCTCAGTTTTCCCCTAAGTAAATTGGAGATAAAAGACATATCTCATAGTTTTGTTTTGAAGAGTAAATGAGATAGTGATGTGAAGTACTCAGTACAGTTTCAGGTACTCGGAAAGCTCTGCGTCAATGGTCTGTCTCTCTCGCTCTCATTATATAGAAATAACTCAAGTTGACTGTAGATCAATCATTAAGTTAAAAAGTAACTTGAATTGCAAAATTATCATAGAAGAAGTGAGAAAATTTGTTTTTTTGAAAAATAAACTAAATATTGGGAAAGCATTAAAAGAGCAAGTTACAAAATAATTGCTCCTTGAAACATGAGTTCATCTCATCCTTTAGATTTTTGTACATTGGTCATGTCTATCTACCTACCTGCCTGCCTCCCTACCTGTTTATTAATGCATGAAATATCTGGAAAACATTTGTTATTCACCAGTAGATATAACAATAATAAAATAGGGAGACAACATGTTTGGGGGGGGAAGAATACTACAGAGTCTTTTAGTTAATTTTGGTTTATAAGATTAATGCATATAGCAGTTATCTGAAAGCTGATTGGAGGCATTTGAACTCTTAGGTGAATAATGGCTACCCAAAATGGTTTCTTCTCAAAAAGGATATGAGCTATTAGAACATATCCCTTTAATACTGTGCAAATTTGTGCAATGGCAAACAGTTGGTAGCCCTGACCATTGCATCCTTTAACCAAGGTTTCAATGAATTAGGTAAACTTAGTGAAATAACCTATTTTCTTACCTATTTGTATTATCCTCTCAAACTAATTCCACCCAAGAGTTGATAGTTCATGGTCTTAATTTCCTTGCGTGTAAATTATTACCAGAGATTCTAGATTTGCTGGTTGTTTGGTTAATATTAGTGAAGTTGATCATTAAACCTGTAATTGAAGAGGAGTCCAAAAAGAAAATCAGTGTGATCACTCATGGACGGGTAGGTTTATTCTCATGTCATATCAAAGTAATTTTAATACATCCCCAATGACCCTTTTCAGACTTGTATGTAACTTATATGTAGCTTTACAATCAATTCCTTTAGATAAGATAAAATTGCAACTATAAGATTCTTATTGATGCACTAAAAATATCTACCATAGTAGGTTTTTGAGCTGTAATTAGGGTAACCACCATACTGTGTGACTCTCCATAAGCTGAATGTGTATGTTCTGTGCTATCATTTATAACAGTTTTTGCAAACTAAAGAAATTTTCACATTTGAAAATTTGGAAAGCAGTTTCAGAATCTCAACTTTGGAACATGCCTGTCTTTCTCATTTCCTGCCTCCCTCATAATCCCTGCATTTCTCCTCACCATGGAATATGCATAGGAGCGAATGGTTTGAAGACAGTACTGTACACAGTTCACACAAGGTCTTGTTAAGAAGATGGGACTGAATCTTCAACCATATGGAGTGCTGAAATTTTTGGGAACAAACCAAAATGGTAATCCGAAGTCTTATTTAGGAAACAAAACTTGTGTGACTAGAAATAGACCAACTCCTAAATATATTCTGCTTTATGTGCATTCTGGTATAAACCACATGTCACTAAGTAGGGTGTTAGGGGGTCAGTAGAGGGCAGGCATACTTTTTACCTAAAAAAGGTGTTTGCCAGTCCAGGAGCTGATTATATTCTTTTCTAGTTTGATAATTTCAAGTCTTCTCTACCCTACTGACAAATCTATACTTTATGTACAGAATTTTTAATATTGTCAATCCCTTTGAGGAAATGAGTGATCATTTTAAGACAATTTTGATTATGAATTCTGACCTCAGAAATCTTACATCCACATTTCAATTTTTAAATTATCATATAAAATATTATCTGAAATATTGGTTTTCTTTTGAACTTAAACAACTGAAAATAAAATAGAAAACTCCTATTAGAATTTTTTTTCTCCAAATCTCTGTTACCTGTGATATGCAGTTATGATAGAGTGGATTCAAATCGCTAGATTTTGAAGCATCAGTATCTTTCTCACCAATTAGCTACTTTATCTTAATGCAAATGATTTAACCCCGGTGAGCTTCAGTGTGCTTGTTCATAACATAAAAACTTTTTATTTTATGATCTAAGACCCACCCCAGGCCTCAGTTTTCATTTTCATAGAAATCTAACATCCCATCTTCATAGTTTGATCATTTTCCATATTTTTTCTTATAAATCATATGCCTATCAGGTTCTTTGTTTGCTAGTGTTCATGATTTGGCATATGGCTATATTCTATGTTGCTGGCTGTTCTTTTCATCTTCTGGTTAATAGAGGGGAACCCACCAAAATTCATTGTTGTGAAATAATGGAAGTATAGCTATTTAGAGACGTAAGTGATTGTAAACAACATTAAGCCCATCCATTAAAAATGAAAAAAGTTCTGGCAGAATTATTAAAGGACTTGATTTTGGTTTAGAGGATGGATCTATGAACTCAGATTAACACACTGATGACCTTTCACATTTCTTTGAGTATACTCCCTTTTAGCTGTGTTCTCAGCCATAATGTTTCTACCCTGATGTAATCACTGGTTGGTGACATTTATGAATAGATCTTTGGTTCTGGTGAGTTACAACAGTTCCAGATTTCTGTATCCAGGGCTCCAGCTTCTAACCTCCATCATTGAGTTCAGAGCTGACCAGGCTATGAAGGCCACCCTAAGAATTATTTAACTTCCTCCTCCTCCCACTTCCCACAGTATAGCAGGACCCCATGATGCTTGGTGAAGTCCTTGGTCAGCATTTGTTTATTAACAGACTGTCCCTTGGGCTTGTCATCCGGTAGGTGGTGGTTGGGATTGTGTGATGCCCCAGATGGGAGAGAGCATTGTCTGATAGAATGAGGAAGAGCTTAAGCTTTGCCCTTAATTAGGTAGGTGACATTGAACTATTAGCCCCACTGTTTTAAAAGGTAGCTTTTATTATGATTCAGACATAGTGAATAATGCCACATTGGTGGGAGTGCAGAGAGACAACACAGAGAAGCACCAGAGCTGGTCAGGTGGCAGAGAGAGCAAGAGAAAAACATGGGGAAGAAACAGGTGAGGCAAGGTGAGCAGGTTTAGGAACTTGGCTCCAGGGCATAGCTGCTATCCCTAGCTTTCTGGTACTTAGCCCAGGGGTATAGTCACTTAAATTGTGAGAGCCCAAGATAAAGGAGATGGTTGGGCTTTGGGCTCTGGATTGTTTGGTCTGCATATGAAAGATATGCTAGCAGATGAGTCATTTATTATGATTAGCAGTTGTCTAACCCTGGGAGGAGCAGTCCCTTCACTGTCTGCAAGGCTCCAAGATGTGTAAGTGTCAAAATATATGGAATAAAGAGACATGCTTAATACACTTACAAGGCCTTAGAATTTTTCATTTGAACTTTTTTTTTTTGAGAGAGAGACAGAGGGTGCAAGTGAGAGAGGGCCAGAGAGAGAGAGAGAAAGAGCGAGAGCGAGAGCGAGAGCGAGAGAGAGAGAGAGAGAGAGAGAGAAGCTGGGCTCACCCGAAGTGGGGCTCGAGCTCACCTCACATGGGACTTGAACTCCTGAACCGTGAGATCATGACCTGAGCCGAAGTCAGATGCTTAATGACTGAGCCACTCAGGCACCCCTAGAATTTTTCATTTGAAGTAATATAAGTAATTATGTTATTACTAATTTGATATTACTAATAATCTTAATACTATGGCTGAAAACTAAGGTCCATTTCATTTCCTCTCTCACCACAATGAGGGATCAGGTATGAATTATGTACTTTATACAGATGTAAAATATGAAGACAGGGCTTTACCTGCCAATTTTACACAATAAATAACTGGATCTGCTCTTGATCTGTTCATTGCATTAAAACTAAAAAGAAAGGAGAACAGAATTAGATTTATTGAGTATTTCCTATGTGCCAAATATCTTCTTAGGTGCTTTAGCATATTATATTATTAAATATTAAATAGTTAAAAATATTTAAATAATATTAAATATGTTTCATAACAATATGAAACAGAAATTATGCCCATTTTATAGATGAGAAAAGCAAGTTTCATAAATGAACGTTGTTTTAGGATTACATACCTAATAAGTGACATAACTGAAATTTGAACCAGCTTGATCTCTTGGACCCAAGATAGCAAATGAATTTCATTTCAAGCATCAGCTTCAATTAGTTGACAGAGTTGTCTAAAGCAGTGTAGAAAAGGATTCTGGGACTGTCTGGGCTCATTGGAAAAGAATGTCTCCATTAGTTGTGACCTTTGTCATAGGAGCCAGAGGAAAGAAGCAGCACCTAGCCATTTATTTCTCATCCTTGAAGTAGACTCTCTTTACTGTCCTTTCCACTCCACAAACCTGTTATTCTAGCTAAGTGTCAAAATAAGTAATGTCTTAGCCTGCATTTCCATGAGAGCAGAGCATGAGACAGAGACTTGTGTGCAGGTAATTTCTTTGAGAATGTGGCCCAGGGAACAGGAGCAAAGGGTGGGGAAGGTGGGAAAGCCAAGGATGTATTATGGAGGTGACCACCACTTGTGCTCAATCTAGTATGACCTCCTGAAGCTTCATGAAATGTATTTGAGAATATCCGTGTGGGAGGATCACAGGGGTAGGAACTATTTATGCATAGATTCCTATACCATATTGGACTAGGGCAGTTCTACGAGTGTTAACTCCTCTATACTGCCAGGTGGCCCATGTGTGAGTATTCAGGAAAGTTTTGGGGTGTCCTTTGCCTGTAGAATCAGGGAAGCCCAGGGATAGAAATCAAGAAATGGGCATTGCAGATCAGGGATGTACTGTTAAGTTGCACTAGAGTAAAGCTGATAATGCCTATGCTGAAGTTGGTCAGCTCAGTAGTGGCTGGTGTAGACAGAGGGCTAAGAGGATGTTGAACTAGCGCAAAAGAGGACACTGTCCATTGTTGATCTCTATAACTCCCATAGGCCTGGGAGACTTCTTGACCTTGGAAAGGCTATGTTTATGCTAAGAAAGTACTGACATCTAGTCTTAAGTACTTCTGAACTTTCCCTCTCTTTTTCCGTCTCCTTTTCCTAACCGATAGAGAGTTGAGCTCACAAATTTCAGTCTGCTTATAAAAGAGTAAGAATGTTGCACATTAGGGACGCCTGGGTGGCTCAGTCAGTTAGCGTCTGACTTCAGCTCAGGTCATGATCTCATGGTTCGTGAGTTTGAGCCCAGCATTGGGCTCTCTGCTGTCAGCATGGAGCCTGTTTCGGATCCTCTGTCCCCTTCTCTCTCCGCCCCTCTGCTGCTCATGCTCTCTGTCAAAAATAAATAAACATTTAAAACAAACAAACAAACAAACAATGTTGTGCATTTAATAATCCTGTCTTATTAGTGTCTATTATGGGCCAATCTCTGTGCTAGACTCTGTAAACTCTTTTTTTTTTTTTTTTAAATTTTTTTTTCAACGTTTTTATTTATTTTTGGGACAGAGAGAGACAGAGCATGAACGGCGGAGGGGCAGAGAGAGAGGGAGACACAGAATCGGAAACAGGCTCCAGGCTCTGAGCCATCAGCCCAGAGCCCGACGCGGGGCTCGAACTCCCGGACCGCGAGATCGTGACCTGGCTGAAGTCGGACGCTTAACCGACTGCGCCACCCAGGCGCCCCTAGACTCCGTAAACTCTTGATCTCACTCAGTCGTAGCCACACTGTTGTGAAGCAGGTATCGTTCCCCTGCCTGGCTTGGGAGGAAACAGTATAGGAGCTGAACAGAATTGTGGAATTGGAATTGCATAAGGCCACCCCCACAGAGCATTGAGCTGAAATTCAAACACGCCTCCAGCTGATTCTAAACCCACATTTATTTCACTCTGTAGGTTTACTGATGGGAAAGGCCTTGGCTCTCGTTTAGCCAGCGCTTGAACTCTTACCGTGGGACTCTACAAAATGAACTCACTTCGCGGACTCAGGCTTGTCAGTATTCTGCAAGTGAGTCAATTGGAGACCTGGCCTGTCTCCACTGTAAGTGCTGGAAATCCCCACTGCATCTCTGACTCAGAGATGTGTTTCTTAGCCCATAAATCTTGAAACTGCCTGGGTAAGCATTAACTGAAGTTGAAAGTTCCTAGAAACTGCACCTTTTTTTTCCCTCCAGAAGTTCTATAAGGTCACATTTTTCTCTAGCACTGAGAAATGTAAATTGAAACAGCATGTCCAAAGTTACAAAGAAAAATTAGCATCAACCTCCTTGAATCTCACTTTTGCCATTATGAAATGAAAGTGTGTATTTCATGATCTCTAAGCTTCCTTCCAAGCTAAATTTTATGAGACTGGGGCTGAACCAAAACAGATTCCAAGGAGCTGGAGGGCAGGCTAGCTGGAATGTTGAGTGGCTGCAACATCTCTCCTTCCTTGGTATTTAGCACAGAGCAGATTTTCCAGACACAGCGAAATGCAAAACTGACAGGTCCCCTTTCCACATTCCTTTTTCTCCACTCTGGGAATAGTTCTTCATCCTATCCCAGCACCTGTAAATTCTTCCAACACAAACCCTGTATTAAAAACTGGCTGGACCTTAGTGTGAAGGATCTCAAATCAGTGTATTCTCTTCCTCGGGTATATTTGCATATTGAGGTTTGTATCTAATTGTGAAATTAAAAGATGTACTCCTCCCCGCCCCCCCCCCCCCAAATTAAAGAAATTTTACACATCAGCCAATTTCACTTTTGAAGGACAGGGCTTTTCTGAGGCGCTAAAATCATTCCATTGGACATAAAACCCAAATTTCCCATTTGGCCCATATTAGATACTAGTAAAGAGTGCTTTCCATTAAGGACAAGGGAGGGAAAGGAGGAAAAGGAGTGAAGAGTGGGACAGGAAGTCGCCATGGGCATTACTGTGGAAACCAGAGTCTCCATTCCATGTTGTCTGCTGCAGACCCACCGAGTATAAAGCATGCAAGGAAGGTGAATGGCATGACTGTTCAAACCGGAGGCCAGCAAACTATGACCCAAGTCCAGCCCAGCCCCTGTGCCTCTTTTTGTACCGTTTGCAAGCTACGAGTTGTTTCTACAATTGTTTTCCAACTGATTTGATGATTGAGAACACTAACTTTGAACTTGAATTGAGTGAGAAGAATTCCATTCCTTTTATTAATAGGCCTATATTATAAAAATCATATTCAGTTATAATTATTATATTTTAAATTTCATCAATGAGGAATAGGAGGAGATTTTTGTCCCCCTCTTGTTATATAAATACCTATCTAATATAATTGATTTTGACTCTTGGCCCACAATGCTTGAAATATTTATTATCCAGCTCTTTACAGAAAAAAAATTTGCCAGCCCCCTGTTAAGAGGAAAAGAAACCAGACAATAAAAGTAGAATAGGCTATGGGAGAGGATAAAGGGAACAGAGAGGCAAATGAAATGATGTTACAAAAAAAATGGAAGAAGTGAAATGTTCTTTCCCTAATCATGTGAAGCACTTACACAGGACCTTTAAGGACTGGCTGTCTTCTCCCTACTGCAGCGAAAAATTATCTTCCCTGTTAAAACACACAGATGCACGTGCACACTTCTGGCATACACACGTGCACACACATGTGGGCACACGCCCACAGTTGGCCTGCTGTGAGGGAAAAGTGACCCTGAACTGAAATCTCAGCTCTGCCATGAACTCGTCATGCGATCTGGGGAGACGTTTCCCCTCTGGCCTCACCGCAATTCCCCAAAGTTGCCAGTGGAACTTGTAATCATTAAACAGTGGGTTTTCCCACTTCCTGATCTTAACACCTCATCCCTGACGCTGCTGTCCCGATCTTTTACTGTTGTTCTCTACACAAATATAGGTCTTGCCCACATTTGTCCTCAGAACCCTGCCCTCCTTTGTTCACACTTTCCCTCCGAGAGCTCATTCCTTCTTGAATCGGATTACATCACTCCTTTTCATTACCCCAGCAAAGGTTAGACAGCTGTCTGGTATATGAGGCATTTCCAGCCTCACCTCCATCCCCGCCAACCCTAACAGATGCACACTCTTGCCATGCCTTCTTCCCGCCATGCTTTGGCCTTGCCACACAGCTGGCCTTTGGAGTCTAGGGCTCACCCCTGCTTGCCGACCTTGTCTGTCCGGATCCTCTGCCTGCTCGCCTGCCTAGACCTTTGCTGTAAGAGAAGTTCCGTTGAGCGTTTAAACACCATTTTAAATTCAACATATTGGATTGTCTTTTTGACCACTTCCAGTTACTGTCGGGGCACTCACAGCGCCAGCGCTAAAACCTTCTCAGATACGGAGACCTTGCACCTCTCAAAAATTAGACTGACCAACGTATTACATCAAGTTTGCACAAATATTCCAGTACTGAAAAAAAAAGACCCTGCACTTTTTGGACAGGCTTTTAAAAACTTCTTCAGATCCTGTGTGCCACCCCTATGCCTCAGACTCTCCATGGCCTCCTGCTCTTCCCAGACTCAGTGGAGAGGGCACATCCCGGCTGAGGTGGCAGGGCCCTGACAGAAGCCCCTCCCATCTCTGCCCTCCCCTTCCCTCCCTGCACAGGGCACCAGTCACACTGACCTCTTTGTTTCTTGATGTGTCAGACTGTTTCCCCTCTGCACTCCTGCTCTTTTGACTCTAGCTCAGCCCCCACGTTCCCATGGCGGGCTTGAGACTTTCATCTAAAGCACAGCTCAAATGTCATCTTCCCAGAAAGGCTTTTACTTAGCCACCAACTCTAAAAGCTATCCTCTCATTCTGTCAAATGAATCCATTTCATTTTCTTTATAATATTTATCAAGATCTAAAACTTTCCCACTCGTGTGTTTGTAGCCTTATTCTTGTCTGTCTGCAGAGACCAGAATGTAAGCTTCATGAGGGGAGGAATCTCATCTGTTTTTTGTTACAAGGCCCCTCAGTTTTCCTGCCACACACTTACTCCTTTAGGATGAACGAGCAAAAGTCAGTCTGAAAAGTCTGGCTCATTCTCTGCAAGGAATGGGTTGCTTTTCCTTAAAGTGAATGTTAATCTTTGGGGTGACAGGGTTTGGGTTTCATGTTTGGGTTTCAGAGAAATTTTGTGTGTAGCTAATATATGGAGAGGAACTAGGGATGTTTGCAAAGCAATGGGAGCTGATACAATTGCTAAATGTTTGCATGATACTTCATATTTTAACAAAGCAAAACAAATATTTTGTAGGCTATAAGTAAGTTAAAATCAAGAACAGCTGGATAGTATTTGGCTGGATGTATAGTATTGTTTTTGTTTTGAAAAATTATTATAAAATTTTCACGAGAAATTCCTGTCAGTCTTTCCAAAATCTGAGTCCATCATCTTCATTTTTAAAAGTGTTAACCCTTTTGGGGCGCCTGGGCGGCACAGTCGGTTAAGCGTCCGACTTCAGCCAGGTCACGATCTCGCGGTCCGGGAGTTCGAGCCCCGCGTCAGGCTCTGGGCTGATGGCTCAGAGCCTGGAGCCTGTTTCCGATTCTGTGTCTCCCTCTCTCTCTGCCCCTCCCCCATTCATGCTCTGTCTCTCTCTGTCCCAAAAATAAATAAATGTTGGAAAAAAAAAATTAAAAAAAATAAAAGTGTTAACCCTTTAAAGAGAACCACTGAATTCTGGTACACTCTAAGAAAATGTCGTCTCTTTAAATCTCCAGTGGGAAATAACATTTCAATGAATCATTTAATTCTTGTACATTCTAAGAAAAAGTCTTCTCTTTAATTCTTCAGTGAAAAATAACATTTCAAGCACTGGACAATCTTAGTAGTTCATTGACCTTTACTTTTTATACACTCTGTTAACTTTTCCAGATTATTAATCCTGTGTGTGCATGGGAAGGAGGGGTTCTCCCAAATTTCTTCTCACCCTTTTAACATATAACAGGAGTAGTAGTATATGCATAGTGAATTTATTAAAGCTATCTTAATTCATGACTACAAAACCTAAATGAAGATATTTAATAAGAAGATATAGATAGGTACCATTAAAGTACAGAAATTTCTCAGATTTTACTTTCTTCATACATTACAAGAGAAATTGTAATAAAATTATATATATATGTATATATATGGTATATAAATATATAATGTTTGTATATAGGGTCAAAGTTTCAGATATATATATTATATATAAATATGGACTTACATATATAGAAAAAGACATAAGGTTTTGCAGTTTTTCTTCAAATACTGTAGTGTATAATTTCACACAGAGAACATTGGAAAAAAATTATTCTATCCTTGAGTCCCATTCTGTATCCCTTACCACCTACCTCAGCTCTACATAATATCCCATATGTCTTTCCTCATTACTAGCATATTTTAAAGTCATTAGAACTCTGTGGGTGGCAGAGATACATTGGAGAAGAGCTCATAATTAATATAAACCTCTTGAGGGAACTTTAGAATTTATCTTGATATATACATATGCATATACATGTACATATATATATGCAGACACACACACATACACACACACACACACGCATGCACACGTACACACACACATGCCCAACACCCTATTTTAACAGAAAGTTGGACATGACGTTTAGTTATGAAAATATATTTCAAAGTATATAGCCCTGCTTGTAAGTAAACTTCCTTTACATAATTTTTACATAGTCTCAGCTGTGTACCAATCATGATTTAGTAGAACTCTGATTTGCTTACAGGATCTGGAACCTCACACTAGAGATTTTTTTCTGGTATACATCATGGATCAGGTAGTGGCATCTGCTGGCAATGAGTGATATTGCTTTTTCTAATTCTATAGGTAGCCTGGCTTTTCATCACAATGCATCCCTGGAAAGCAGATCACGGTATTGGTGTTTTTAGAACAAACATACACATGAAAAGATAAATAACAAAACAGAGTGGTGATGATAATTTACATATTGGCTGGTATGTGACATATGGAAGGAAGAAGTGAACTTTTATCGTGAATTTACTGTGCGTCTATGTGGTGGTGTCTTCTTTCACATTATGTCAGAGAGGTAAGAGATCAGAGAGGTTAAGAAACACTCCAGGTTCACAGGCTAGGGAAGACACACAGCAATGAACACTGTCAGTGGTAGTGTGTACTGTTTTAGTTTCCCTGAAGGATGACTTTTCCATATGCATTGAAAGCCTTAAAAACCTGCATGCCATTTGACTAAGCAATTCTTATTGTGGTAATTTATCTTCAGCAAGTAATTATAGAGGTGCTTGAATATCTATTAATATATATGATTATTGCATGCATTTGTATGCATACTATATGTTATAGCATTTACTATAATAGTGAAAAATAAATGACCTAAATAGGGGCGCCTGGCTGGCTCAGTCAGTTGAGCAACTGACTTCAGCTCAGGTCATGATCTCACTGTTTGTGGGTTCGAGCCCCGCGTCAGGCTCTGTGCTGACAGCTCAGAGCCTGGAGCCTGCTTCGGATTCTGTGTCTCCCTCTCTCTCTGTTCCTCCCCTGCTCATTCTCTGTCTCTCTTTGTCTCTCAAAAATAAACAAACATTAAAAATAAATAAATAAATAAATAAATAACCTAAATAATAACCAATAACAAAGTGTTAAAGATTATTGTATATCCCTAAAAGGAATTATATTCATTTATTAAAAATATGTTGTAATAGGAATATTAAGTGACATGAGAAAATGTTTATTCCATGTTATTAAGTAAAAAAAGTAGTTTATGATGTTGTATGATGCCATTTTTTCAAGTAAAGCTCTATATATGTGCATATGAGTTGTGTGGGTTTATGAAGAAGATATGCCCAAATGCCAGCCATGGTTACCTCTGTTATCTCTGAGATAAGATGATGGATCACATTTATTTTCTTCTTTTCTTCATCTTTATTTTATAAATTTTCTCCAGTGAGAACACATCAATTTTAAAATTTAAAACCTTTTATATTTTAAGAAATGAATTAAGAATATGGTCACAGGAAACCACAAGGGGACCTAGTATACAGAGAGACTCAATAGGGACAGAACTGGGGGATGGGGGGTTGGGATCCTGCAGCAAGAAGTTAAGGGGAAGTTGATGCTGAACAGCGGGAAGATCCAGTGTTGGCATAAGGATGGTATCCTGGCATGTCATCAAGGGCAGAGCAAGAAGAGTATGGACTCACAGATAGCATCAGAGATGTTTAAATGGCAGCCATGGTGCCTGGAGAGTGGCCCTACGATAGAAATCAGTTTCGTCCTAGAGCAATTGAGGAGAGCAAAAGTTAGGAATTAGGGTTGGCTCTGGGAAGTGGGTATAAAAGCCAGGGTAGAGGGAGAAACAAGCCCAACTCTGTATTAGATTGAACAACTGTCCCAGGACTCTCTACATTTCCACTTGATAATGTGCCAGACAAGCCTTGCTCCATCCTTGTACTCACTGAATATCTAGGGAATTATTTGTCTGCAGAGAAACGAAGCATAACATCTAGTGTACTAAAGGCTGCTGAAGACTATTAGCGTATTTGGAATGAGTTGGGAAACAGAAATTAAACTAAACCAACAGATGGAACCAAAATCTTTTTTCCCCCCACTTAATTTTTCCCTAGGAAGCAAAAATGATTAAATTCATTTCTTTGACTTGAGACATGCCCTTAGATCATTTGCGACATCTACATGTTTTAAACCTTGTGAAGTTTTCAATTATAAACTTTTGGAGAGAAAAAGACTATCGGACTCGGGTCACTAGATCTAGAATACTTTGTGCTGCTATGCCTGACTGGGAAAGTCACTTCAACTTTTTAGATCTCAATTCCTTCATCTGTAAAATGAGATAAAGTGAGATAAAGGTGGAGAATCCTTTCAGCCCTGAAACTTCAGAATTCTCTGGGCCTGAAACTTTACTCTCATTTTCATATCCATATCTTCTTTCTTATCTACCCACCCCCAGCCCCAAATAAAAGAGCCACAAAAGGGAAAAAAATCGCAGAAAGTCAGACTGAAGGGAGGGCTGGCTCTTTTCTCATTTTTTGGACACTCCTTATAGACTAACTGCATTGCTAAAAACCTAGGAACATTTTTGCATTTGTTTATTCATCCACTCATTCATTCAAGAAACATTGGACACTTAGTCTTGTCCCAGATATTGTGCTAGGTCTTAGGTAAACAAAATTTGGAAAGATAGATGGCTTTTCTGCTGTCAAGAAACTTTCTACACAGTAGAGGATTTTCAGCTCTCTAACTCTCCATTCCCTTAGAGATTTTGAACTTCCCTCCTCTTCTCCTCCCACTTTTACCCACACTGCTTTTAATAAGAATTGGTATGATGGAAATTGATTGAATATATGGATATATGGAGGTAGAAAAATAGTGAAAAACACTCTCCTGGTGCAAGAGAGGCTTACAAATTGCCATCATACAATCTATAACAGGGTCATATTCTTGGGGTCATCAAAACAGCCATGTGAACAGACCTGACCCCGTGTTTTCTACCTTGTTTCCAAGAGTTTCTTACATATCCAGATTCAGGGTTCAGTTAACAATTATTATAAATCTATTTAATAAATTGCTCTAAAATCCATCTATTTCTTTCTGCCTCCACTGCTTCTCCTTTAATCCAGTTTTTCATCATCGTTTTCCTAGATTAGCATCTCCTAACTCATCTCCCTACCCACTTCGAATCCATTTTCCACATTTTAGCAAGAGTGATCTTTCTAAAACACAAATTCGATGTCTCTCTCCTGCTGTTAAAGATGTAAAGTCTAAACCCTCAGTGCAAGTTAGGTTAACCTTCTCTGTGCATCTATCTCTGTGCATCCTTCAATATTGTAATTACTTACATAGTTATCTTTTTCCTAGACAGCTACAGAAAGTTCTCTGAAGATGGGGACTAGTTTATTCATCAGCAAATGAATGAACCTCGCACTGTGTCTGGCACAGAGTAAGTCCTTACCAGGATTTGTTAGATTAATATAGGATGCCAGTTTGGGGGTCATATTTAACTGAAGTTATAGGCATAGATAAAATTTGGATATGGGAGGTATGCAGTAAGGGATTTGCTGAAGAAATAGATAGATAATGAAGATTGGTAAACTGAGAACATAGACAGTAGAACCCTGAGGAGCACTAACATTGTACTGGGTAGTAGAGGAAGGTAAATCTGGGAGAGTGATGAAGAAGATGGGGAAAGCTAGGAGAGAATGTGGGAGGTGCCATGAAGCAGAGGATCTCAGTAAATGCTTCTTTGTATCCCTAAGGCCCAGCACAGGGGACAGGTAAATGAATGAGTTGAATGAATGATGGTCCCAGATTCAGATTCTGCAGCCACAGAGACTAAGAAGTGTCCGTTGGATTTGGCAGTTAGGGGATTTTTGGTAATCAAATGGATAATGACAGTCTTAGTGGAGCATTTGATGCAGAAGTCCAGGGTGGGCTGGAGGCGAGGAAGGAGAGCTGACGAGTATGGATGACTCCCAGAAGGAAAGGGAAGGAGGCATAGTGGCAATAACAGAAGGGTAACTCTGGAGTAGAGGGGCTACTGTTTGTTTGTATTTAAAGGTGGGAGATCTGTGATGATATATGCACACTGAAGTTGAAATTCCACCTCCTGCCTCATTGCTTACCTGGAGCCATAGCCCCTCAGCAGATGCTGAATGGGTGGATGCGTTGTGAGTTCGGGGGGTGCAGGTGTTTACCAGGCAACACTGAGGAGTGGGGTAGGTTGAAGTGAGAACTGCCTCATAGTGACTGTGCTTGGAAGGTCTGAGAACCATCTCATAGTCTCCAAAAGTTGTGGAGGCACTGCTACTTCCATACCAAAGCACAGAGGGACACAGACCAGGTCATGACCTTAAGTTTTCCCTTTTGAGTGTTCAGCTTTGCCCATTGGGTAATTTGATACTTCTCTCTACTCTATATTTTCTTTATATTTTTCTAGTAATTACAGTGATGATGATGGTAATAATAATAATAGCAGTCATAAGCCAGGTACTGTCTTAAGTGCTTTTATAAGAACTAACTAATTTAATCCAGCCAGTAACTCAATAATAAAGATAAAATTATTAGCCCCATTTTACGGAACAGTAAAATTAGTTGAATAATTGAATATTTGCCATTAATTTATAATAAAGTCAATGACAAAACAGAGTTATTTATATAAACTTATCTTGCACTCAAATTGTAGGGATAAAATCTTTCATGAAGTGAGAGTGTATATAGTATAGATTTGTAAATGCTGATTAGGCTAAATATCTTCCACAGAAGGCAATTGGTGACAACAGTAGGTCAAAATGTCCTTTTAATCTCTTTCGTGTCCTTAGAGAATTATGACATAAACAAATGGTATTTACAAAAACATAAAGTATTGGGTTAGGTACCTTTTCCAAAATTTTGTATCTTAGGTAATGAAAAAACTTGATTTTAAATTATTATTCTGTTTCTAATAATTTATTTTTGAAATTAAAATATTTCTCCTGGCTAATGGGTAAAAATTGCTTACTATAAAAATGAAGAGGTAAAGTAGTTTAGGGATGAGAGCTTACATATAAAACACAGTTATTGTTTCTTTTAGAGGATCAAAAATTGAATGCACTTAGGATTACTACTTGAGTCCTCATAGCCATTGCAACCAACTGAATACAAAGTATATTTTTAATATATTTTATAAATGAGTGATGATGACACACAAGAATAACAGTGTTTCTTGTATTATTCCCCATACAGTTCTCAGACTAATTTGTGTGTGTGTGTGTGTGTGTGTGTGTGTGTGTGTGTGTGTGTGTGTTAAAAGAAAACCAGGGGAAAATGCATTGCTTTTAAAGTAATCCTAAAGACTTGCCTTTAAATAGACAACAGCAGCTAGGAGATCAACGCTGGGAGATCTTAGCTGCATTATTAATCTACCTTTTTGTGTTGCAGAATTACTGCACATAACATACATGAGGGTCTACACTGCAGTTTTAACAAAAGATCTTGGCTGTACTGACTTAAGAAAAGGATTTTATTCTCACCTCCTACATACCTACTTCTTTCTTTTTAATTCAGCATAGATTCAGCAGGAGAATTTAAATATCTTTGAAATTTTTAGTGGAGAGAAATACCCCTTAATATGAAATAGATTAAAAAACATGCGTTGAATGGTTGACTCAGGGGCTTTCACTAAACTGGCCATGAATGCTGAAACCATCTGTTTTTCTGGACGTTGTCAGGGTGAGTGTGGCAGAGGCAGCTGTTTGAAAAGGGACGCTTTGGATGATGAACCAGCCCATTGTTTCTAAGCAATTCACTTGCATTCAGAGGCTCTACCCAAGCGTACTATAGAGCAATCAAAATCAAACTATTGTTTGTACCAATCATATTGATCTGAAAAGAACGTGGTGGGATGACCCCATTGTAGATGCAAATAGTTGTTCTGAGCAGCTGTATGCTGGCCAATATGTACCTCGGTAGGAAACAGGCTTGGAAGCTAGAGGGCTCTCTGCACCCTACTGGGGGAGGAAAAAAGATTATACCAGATTGAACTGCAGTTTAAGAGGACTAAGGGGAATGAACAGGTCTGTTGGTATTAGTGGTAATTTTCTCGCCCCCCCCCCAAAAATTGCCAACTTTAACTCTGTGGTGGTGAAGCTATTTTTGTATTGAAGCTTTCTGCAAACTCGAAATCTAGAATCTCCATAAAATTAGTTAATGACTTAAAACTACAGCACAAAAAGTGATTTGCTTTGGTTGCAAATGTCAAGTCCTAACTAGCTCTGCAAATTAGAAAATGCACAATCTTGCCCTATCTGGAATTATTCATACACTGTTTAAAGTTTTATAATTTATTTACAACTCAGAAAAATGTAGAAACAATCTTGATATTGCAATATTTGCTTGACTATTAGAAAGGCCATTTTTGTCTGCAGAGAGCAATTGGAAGCACACAAAATGAAAATTATACTGTTTCACTTTTTTTAAATAACCTGAACGCTATCTTTTATCCATTAACATTTAAGCTTTTTGGTTGTCCTTGTCACTTCATTGCATGCATGCTAATATCTTCTCATATAAAATTTAATCTGTTGAACTAAATGAAGGAATTAGTATCTGAAAGACATCTTTCATTAAGCAATTAACGAATCTCTCCAACAAATCTACAAAAGCATATGTGTTTATATTTAATAATTATTTGTATGATCAGCCAGTTATAACACATGCATACATTTCGTTTTAGTCATGATAGTTATTACTACACCTAAACGTATTGCTGTTGTACTATAGAGCCCTACTAAAAATGTGGTTAAAACTGGTTATTTGGTAAAGAAGATATACATCTATAGTTTATGGGCTTTCAGAATTCCTCTGTGTTCAGTGCAGAGCAAAGACAATTCCCCCAGGAAGAACCGTTTGGTTGTGGATGAAATTTTGCTTTATATTTCAGTGAAAACCAGAAATAACAGGGTAAAGTCAAAATAATTCATAGATTTGTGGAAAATGTATAAAAGAAGTTTCAATACCAATGTGCCAACCAAACTTTATTGTCAAATGTAGAGGCCATGATAAGAGTTTAGTCTGAGTCTTTCTTAAGAAAATAGGGGCGCCTGGGTGGCGCAGTCGGTTGAGCGTCCGACTTCAGCCAGGTCACGAACTCACGGTCCGTGAGTTCGAGCCCCGCGTCAGGTTCTGGGCTGACAGCTCAGAGCCTGGAGCCTGTTTCCGATTCTGTGTCTCCCTCTCTCTCTGCCCCTGCCCCGTGCATGCTCTGTCTCTCTCTGTCCCAAAAATAAATAAACGTTGAAAAAAAAATTAAAAAAAAGAAAATAAAAGAAACTGTCTTATGAGTTCTCCACAATTTTCATTGCTTAAATAAAATCACTCCTGAGCAGCACTTTACTTAATTACATAATTATTAGTTAATTAATTAATTAAATTAGCTACAGCTAATTAGCAGCCTACCCTGCTTCTTCCTGAATATATCTAGTTGTCTTGGTGTCACTGTATGGCATGGGGTAGAGCCTATGGAATATTATGTCCTGCCAAATTCAGTCCATCACTAAGTTGGTAGGCCTATGTAATGCGAAAGGAAAATACTAAATGCTGTTTTTCAATTAAATATCTGAGTTTTACTTGAATTGACTTATATGTGTGGATGGAATGGCTGTGACAAACTCCATTGGTTCAAACTTCTTAAATATTTTATGTATACAATCTGTAGACATAGACAGTGTTTCACTATCCTAATATTTGGTTGATTGTGTTTCCCCTCTACTTTTAGGAGAATGAGACCAATTACAATTTTTTTAAGCCAGTATAAAGGATTTATCCCAAAAGGCAATTCCCAGGGTGATATTCCTCATATGAGTAAACATTTGGCCAAATTTCCCATGCCTATATGTAGAAATAACTATATCTGTGGTAAGTAATATTTTGAGCGATGACCTGAGGTGCCATAATGACATGCCACCAAAGAATAATTAGATAATGTTTATAATACTTTACTTAACAATAGCTACTTATTATTGGATTTTATTATGTGCCTATGGGGAAGTTCAGTTTCATTAGACGGAAAGAAACTATATACTACTCTAAACTAATAAAATGAAAAATATATTAGTATGTGTTATGGGCTGAATTGCGTTCTCTCCCCAAATTCATATCTTGAAACCCTTAACACTAAGTACCTCAGAATGTGATTATATTTGAAGACAGAACCTTTAAAGAGGTAATAAATTTAGATGAGGTCGTATGAGTGAGCCCTAATTCAGTCTGAATGGTGTCCTCATAAGAAAAGGAATTTGGACACACAAAGACACAACGCCAGGGATGCGCATGCACAGAGTAAAATCCAAGTGAAGGCGTAAGGAGAAGCCAGCGATCTGCAGGCCAAGGAGAGAGACCCCAGAAGAAGCCAAACATGCCAACACCTTTACGGTAGGTTTTGTATTTTGGTATGGATAAGGAAGCAGAGGCTTAAGGAGTTTCAGATTGGCCAAGGGTTCCGCAAGTACTAACTGGGAAACTTGGTTTTGAACCCATATTTTTGTGACTCCAAAGCCTTTCTCTTGACCACTGCCCTCTGTTTCAAGCAAGTAAAGTATCAATGTCTTAGAGAAAGAATTTCAGCAATACATGTAGAACTATAAAGCCTCTCAATATTTTTAACCTTCATTAATAGAACAACTAGCTAACAAAAATGATTGTAATAACGTTACCAAGATTTTTGTTAATACAGGTCAGTATTACATATTAAATCTCTCTCCTTTGGTAACTTTATTTCTGTTAGTGAATTCATTGAAAAACCTCCGCTTGTGTTGATTCTGTGATACATAATCTTAACAAGACAAAATTTCTCCAGGAGATGCTAACAGAGTTTAGGTTTATGAGAAAAAATGTGTTAGAGATAGAAAGAATATTGTAAAATAAGTAACTTAGGGAATTAGTAACATTTTTTAATGTACCAAATGTGTTCATAAGGAAAGTTTGACTTATTTCTATGGAAAGAAACAATTTACTGCTCCAAGCTGATAAAATGAAAAGTGTGTTAGTATTTGAAGGCCATGTCACTTACTCCATTTTTTTTTAAATTTTGCTGAACTGTATGATTCAGGGAGTGGCTAGAAGATGAAGCCAAGAAAACAATAAAATAATCTACTCGATATTTGCTCATATATCCTGGGGGTTGGAAGGGGCGTTATAATTTATCAAAAAAGCTATGGACATAATTTTTTTTTTGTCTTCTGTCATCACCTGATATCTTAAATAATTGTCAAGAAGAAAAACATTCAGAAAGCCTATAGACCTACTTTTTACTTTTTAAGCATGTAATGAATGCTTACTTTAAAGTTGTTCAAAAGTAGTTTATTAAAGGCTTGAGATAGATCAAGGAAATACGAAAGGCTACACCATGCACTCATCAGCAAATAGGACATTACGAATAATACTAACAATAGTCCAAAACAAGTAGCCAAAATTGGATTTCCTCATCTGTTCCCATGAAATTCTTATCTCCTTGATAATGGGTTGGCAGTTGGTTGTTATTGAATAGTCTGTTTCTGGACTAAAAGGAGTTCCGGAAATCCAACCCGGTATAGTATATTACGCCAGTTGTCTTGGCTACGTGAACTTGGTAGCCTGAGCCTATAATTCTAATAATGGAAATGTCAGTAATTAAGAGTATCTTGTACTTTCCACCATGGTTCGGAGTCTGCCCTTTGTTGAAGACACAATTTTGAGTCTGGAGTTTATAGCAGAGCCTTCAGGCACACATGAGAAGAAAGCAGAAACCACTTGCTACTGACAGTATTGAATGGCTGTATTAATGATTACAGTAACCAGTATAAGGTTAGGAGATAGGAGAGTAAAATTTTCCATTAAAGTATAAAACATAACTGTTTTACAAGAATTTGATTGTGTTTCTCCCGAGGGAAAAAATAGCGGTAATGACACTGAGAAAAGGTATCCCTGAGATGTATTTATAATAAGAACATTTTACCATGTAAAATTAACTCATGAAAAGCTGTTTTCCCCTTTGATTTGACTGTTCTTTCCTACACCTCTTACAACCAAGTAGTCTTGAACCAAATAAGAAATAGAGAGGTGACTAAACAAACCTAATTCTTTCTAGTATCCCTTTTTTTTTTATAAAGTGCAAGAACAAATCTCTGTGACTGTCTAGGAGCCATCTGAAAAACTTCAGAGAGAGCTTAGGTATAAAAAATAAGTTCAAAAAAAGCTTTTTGGTTAATCTCGAGTCTAATCTTGGGAAGGCAGAATCAGGAGTTGTTGGAGGAAATTGGCCAGTTGATTAAGAGGATCATAGATGCCTGGGAAGAAGGAGTTGTGTCAGCATGGCTACTTATTAATCAAGGTGGCAATACAATATTTTAAAGTAAACATAGAAGAGGGAAACAGAATTACAATGAGCTTTAGCATTCTTGGAAACGAGAAACATTTTTAATAATCAAGGATATTATGAAGTAAGCAAAAAGCATAGAAAATTATTCTGATGACATATAGGATCCAAAACAAATAACCCTTTGATAGAGTATACTGAACTCTCCAAGACCACCTTGACATTTTAACAGAGAACAAAATTCTAACATTGTATTTTCCACTAAAGTATTCATGAGTTCTTTTTTCTCATGAATAAACCCATCAAAACTGAGAAAATTTTGCCAAAATTTCAACATATTTCAGTGCTTCTTTTCAGTCTTATTATTTACAGTTATTATCAACGAAGGCAAATGAATTTTGCAAAGTTCCTACAGTTTCCTATGTCCATTCAAATTATGTATTCACTATCTTCTTTTGTACTCTAGAAAAGCCAGATATTTTACTTGAGGGCAAAACTACTCTTTTTCCTTTGATAAACAAAACACATCTCATTACCTTGTACAGACAACCTATTTCTCTGCTACTACTTCTAATGTATTATTTATAATATATAACTTCTAATTTATTATATATAACTTATAATTAATATAACTCTATTAACGATATAAATTATAAATTTTATCGAAAGGAGCTTCTGTTTTTCAGAATGAATTGAGAGGTAGGTAATAAAGAAAGATATGTTTCATGCACACATTTTAGCAGACTAGCAAAGTTCATGAGCACACACAATATGACCCTTGCAGTCATAAATATTTACTTTACTACTTAAAGTGGTAAATATCAACACATTCACTAATATAACTGAGAGGTAAAACCACTTTATAAATATAAAATAGGAAGCAAATATATATAATTAAAACCATTAAAGCTAATGTTTTACAGTATTCTATTGTACTTAGAAATATCTAAGTATTTGGAAGTTATTTATTAACTCAAAGTAATATTTGTCCAGGGATAAGGATATTGGAAATTAGATTTTAATTAATGTGGTATAGAACATAATTTTTGTTGTTATAAAATATTTGTCAGAATTACAATTCAATTTAGTTGAATACATAATTTTCTAGTTCTCATCATCATAGTTCTTACATGGGAATAATGGTCACCTACATGATAAGTAAATCGGTGTTAGAAGTTTAGGGAGTTTATGTTAATTTATCCCTGTTGATACCTACAAAATAGATTGCTACAGGGGCGCCTGGGTGGCGCAGTCGGTTAAGCGTCCGACTTCAGCCAGGTCACGATCTCGCGGTCCGCGAGCTCGAGCCCCGCGTCAGGCTCTAGGCTGATGGCTCAGAGCCTGGAGCCTGTTTCCGATTCTGTGTCTCCCTCTCTCTCTGCCCCTCCCCCGTTCATGCTCTGTCTCTCTCTGTCCCAAAAATAAATAAACGTTGAAAAAAAATTTTTTTTTAAAAATAAAAAAAAAAACAAAATAGATTGCTACAATTTTAAATGGGACTGAATTGAATCTATACATTAAGTTGGAAAGAATTAATATCTTAACATGGAATCTTCCAATCCATGAACATGGAATATCTCTCCATTTATTAAAATATTTAATTTCTCTTATCAGAGTTTTATTGTCTGTATACATTTTATACATATTTTATTAGATATTCCTAAACATTTTATTTTTGCTATATGTACTGTTGGAAATGGTCTTGTGTTTTTTGTTTTAAATTCCAATTTTCATTGCTGGTGTATAGAAAACGATTTTCTTTTTGCACATTTATCTTGTATCATGTAATCTTTTTCTTAATTACTAGATCAAGGATTTTGTTTGTTTATTTGATTCTCTGGAATTTGTACATAGAAAATCATGTCTTCTACAAGTAAAGACAATTTTAGTTCTTCCTTTTTCTCTGATTCTCCCAATATGTATACTTTTTATTTTCTTTTGTGTTCTTATTATCTTAGCTAAGATTTCCCTCGTGATGTTATATAGGAGTGGGGAGAGAGGATCCTTTCCTTGTTCTCTGTCTTAGGGGGAATGTGTCCAGTCTTTCACCATTAAGCATTATGTTTTTTGCCTGTATCCTTCATCAAGTGGAAGAACTTCCCCTTTATCCCTAGTTTCCTGAGAGTTTTTGTCATGATGGATGTTCAATTTTGTCAAATGCTTTTCTCCATTATTTAATATTATCAACTAATCAGTTAAAATTATGACTTTTCTTTTTTAGCAGTTGATGTGGTGGATTACATGAACTGATTTCCCAGTGTGAACTAGACTTGCAAATCTGGGATAAATCCTACTTGGTTATGGCATATAATTCTATCCATACATTGCATACTTGGTTTGCTAATATTTTTTTGAGGATTTTTGCATAGATATTCATAAGACATATTGGTCTGTAATTTTTCTTTCTCATAGTGTATTTTCTGATTTTAGTATTAGAGTGAGACCGGCCTTATAGGATGAGTTAGGCAGGGTTCTGAAAGGTTTGTAGAGAGTTGGTATCATTTCTTCTTAAAATGTTTGGAAGAATTCACCAATGATACCATCTGGGCCTAGTTCTTTTTTAAAAAATGGTTGTTAATTAGTGATTGGATTTCACTAATAGATAATAGGCCTATTCAAATTATCTATTTCTCCTTTTATAAGTTTTGGTAGTGTCTGTCTTTCGGCATTGGTTTGTTTCATCTAAGTTATTAAATTTGTGGGCACAGTGCTATTCTTGGTATTCCTATATCATCTTTTTATGTCTGTGGGATCTCTAGTGACGCCTCTTTCATTTCTGATATTGGTAAATTATGTCTTTTCTTTCTCTCTCTCTCTCTCTCTCTTTTTATAGCTAGCCTGGATAGAAGCTTATATATTTTATGGATATTTTCAATGTACCTGATTTTGGTTTAGTTGATTTTTTTCTTTTTTTTCTATTTTTAATTTAATTCATTTCTGTGTTATTTTTTAATGCTTGTTTTATGTTGAAATTGCTCTTCTTTCTCTGATTTCTTGAGATAGAATGTTAGATTATTGATCTTTCTACCTTTATGATATGTGCATTTAATGCTATAGATTGCCCTCTCAGCATGACTTTTGCTGCATCCCACAAGTTTTGGTTAGGTGTATTTTCATTTTTACTTAGTTCAAAATATTTGTAATTTATCTCAGGACTTCTTTGATCGTATGTTATGTATGACCCACATAGTACAGAGATGTGTTAATTCCCAAACATGTGGGGACTTTCCAGCTATCTTTCTGTTACTCATTTCTTATTTAATTCTACGGTGGTCTGAGAACACACTTTGTATGTTTCTTAGCTTTTTGTTGAAGTACGTCTCATGGCCCAGATTGTGGTTTGTGTTGGTGAATATTCTGTCAGCATGAGAAGAATGCTTATTGTGCTGTTGTTGCTTCTCCAATGCTCTTCATTTCTTTATGCAGAGCCAAGCTTTTGACCTCTATCATTTTCCTTCTCCCTCAAGAAATTCTTTTAACATTTCTTGAGGGCAGGTAGGTTGATGATGAATTCCCTCAGTGTTTGTTTCTCTGAGAAAATCTTTATATCTTTTTATTTTATATCTTTTTATTCTCTTTGAAGGAGAATTTTGGTGCAGATGGAATTCTAATTTTTTAAAAATTCAACACTAAATTTTTCAACTCACCTTCTTCCTTCTTGAAGAAGTCTGCTGTAGTAAGAACTACATATTATGGCATATAATATGTGTAACATATTGTTCCTCTTTAAAAGCAAGAGTTTTTTTCCCCCTTCTGATTTGTTTCCAGACTTTGATTTTCTGCAGTTTGAATATGATATGCCTAGATTTGGATTGTCAGGATAAACTGCTTGATACTCTTTGAGTTTCCTGCATATGTGGTTTGGTGTCTGTCATTAGTTTTGAAAATTATTAGTCATCATTACATCAAATATTTTTCTGTTTGTTCTCTTTTTTCCTCTAGTATTTCAATTATGTATATATTACATATTTTAAAATTGACCCATAGTTTGTAGATGTTCTGGTTGTGTGTGGCTTTTTAAATTCTTCTTTTCTTTTGCTTTTTAGTTTGGTAAGTTCCATTTTGAACTATCTTTAAGCTCACTGATTCTTTGGCTGTGTTCAGTCTATAGAGGAGTCCATCAAAAGCACTCTTTGTCTTTTACACTGTATTATTATTCCTAGTATTTCCCTCTGATTCTTTTTTAGAATTTTTATCCCTCTGTCTACGTTATGCATCTGTTTTTTCATGTTGTGTACTTTTTCCATTAAAGCCACTAATATATTCATCACAGTTATTTTAAATCCCCTGTCTTACAAAACCGCAGTCCATGTTAAATTGGAATCTGGTTCTGGTGATTGCTTTGTCTGTTCAGTCTGTTCAGACTGGGTAAAACCATTGATTATTAAGATCATTTTGCTCAGTTTCAGCATACATAGTTAGTATTATGGTTCTGCACTGCTGTGCAAAGTCAAGACTGCCTGTGTGTGTGTGTGTGTGTGTGTGTGTGTGTGTGTATGCACGCACAAGTACTTTGGCCAAGTAATGGAGTACTTAGGGTAAGAAGTCCTGGGCTAATGTTTTCACTTTGCTTTGATATACCAAATAACATAAAACCATCTGAACATATATCTTTACATAAGCTGCTATCTTTTAGTTCCTCTTTGACTTAGTTGTGGAGCTTTCTTTCATCAGTCTCGGGTTGTTATTGAGTAGAAATACTTCTGTGAAATTTTCTTTCTTAACAGATCTTTCTATAATTGCATATGAAGAACTCAGAAAATAGCAGAAATTCCTTAAACATCTTGAAATTGAATTTCAGTTGTTTTTCTGATTTTTAGAAGCATGTGATAACTCCCTACAGTTTTTCTTAATGATAGTAATAATTATAATAATAGCATCTAACACTTACTGAACGTTTAGCATGTGTCAGCTTCTTTGCAAAGAACTTCATATGTGTTATGAGAGAATATGATGCTTTTATTCTACCCAACAGATATAATAACTTAAAATTTGAATACATCCAGAAAAAATATTTTACCTATCAGTATCATAGATGTAAATTATACCTTAGACTTTTTCCCACCTGAGGCAGGGGACTGACAGAGTGTGAGGAAGGATCTCTTTAAGATCCAGGCATTTTCTGTTCACTGCATGGGACCACGTGGCTCTAATGGCCTGAGACTTGCCTTCCAGAGAAGGGATGCAGATGCTGGTCACTTAAAGCACCAAAGGGATCTAAATTTTGATTTTATGTTACACTTAGTAACAACATACTTGGTAACTTGGCTGTCTGATATAAAAACTTACACACAGCCTTAGTTTAGAAAAGGAACCAGCCTACTGCCTGGAGATACTGGCAATGCATGATAATTATACTCTCCAAATCCTCCCATAGAAAACTCAATGAGCTGTATTTACTTCTTTCTGGCATTATAAAAATTATGTATCCTTTTATGTGCAGAGACAGTTCCTTGGGGATGAAGAGTTATGCATGCTCATTAACAGAAGAATATGTACCACAGCAGGTACTGCATGCTAAACCCAAGACTTATGACCCTATTGTCCACATGAGTGGCAAGCATAACTTCTCCATTGTGGTGGTGATTGAGAGGATGAAGAGATAATGATGATAATGAAAGAAGATAATTTAAATGTTCTTGCTCCATACTTGGGCTAAATATTCAGATACATTTCAAATGAACCAGGCTTCTTCAAAGGTTGGAACTGCAAGTGTGATTAAAACATGACTTTTTTTTGCTTAATTTCCTGGGTTTTGAAATGAAAGATACCTTTAGAATTGGCAAAGCACTTTGCCCTGGCTGTGAACCTCAAGTATTGGTTTTAAGTCTTGCGGTCTGAAAAGATTGTTCTCATTGGCCTTTCTAGACCCACTCTCCCTGACTCAGTTGGCAAGGATATTAGCATAATCTTTCCTTAAAGATTTCTACTTGGTCAACTGTGCCTTATAGTCCTTTTCAGTTTAGAAGAACAAAGTAGTGGGACAGATGCTGTCACTTTGATGTTGGAATCTTCAGGATAATTATTCTTTTCAAGAATTCAGGTTCTTTGTCTCATTTACTATCATCATCAATGTGTATATTGTGTGAAGGCCTGATGCATGACAATTGTGAAAATTGGTTCATTGGTAACATATACATTGAAAAATCTCAAATGAGCAAAAAATAATTTGTGAAGAAAAAATAATTTAAGGAAAGCAATTAATGATCAAAATGATGTCGTTATGAAACCTAGTCAGCAAAGAAAAATGATGAGTTATTACACATATTGTTTAAAAGAAATAAGTGGTATGAAAATTTAAGCTCAAAGTTAAGTAAAATAATTACAGGAGACTTTGTAATAGCATATTTTATTAGATGGGGTTTTTAGAAGCAGAACTTCTGAGAAGGAGCTCCCAAGGGAAACTGTAGGGGAAACAGAGAACACAAGACAGTAGGGGAGGAAGCCAAGGAAGGGAAGAGGGTTCTCAGGCAGAATCTCCTAGAGGTTGGGCTTCAGACTCATCCTGCAGAAGTCTGGAATATGAATTATATTTATATGTATTGAATGAATACATGTGTG
This sequence comes from Herpailurus yagouaroundi, assembly GCF_014898765.1. Lineage (NCBI taxonomy): Eukaryota > Metazoa > Chordata > Mammalia > Carnivora > Felidae > Herpailurus > Herpailurus yagouaroundi. Next base: position 19,288,507 of record NW_024412406.1, read on the forward strand.
AATGTGACCGCATAGTCGCAGGGCATGTGGGAAGGTCGTAGACCCTCAGGCCCTTCCCACACTGCACCTGTAGCAAAGTGGCCTCAGCAGCCTGAGCATTGTCTCCTGAGGAGTTGCAGGCCTGGCCATTGGAAACACTAGATTACAAATTCAAGGGGTGGGGTGCATGCTTCTGCATGGCAAAAAAGAATGAGAGGGGGTTCACCGTTGTCTGCTAAACAGATGACCCTAAGTTACGTAAGAGTAATATGAAAAAGACATATAGAAATTCAGTGAGGATAATTCAAATCCATATAACTTCTCAGATTAAGGAAAAATCATCAAGTCAGCCATATCAGGACTCCTAGTTTGTTGCTTTGTTCTTAATCGTATAACAAACAAGCCCTACTATTTATTGAGCACCTACTGTAGGTCAGGAACTCTACCAGGTACTGTAAGCACAGTAACTCTTGGATCCTCAGGGCAGTGAGTGTGGGTGTTATTTCAATCGTTTGGGGAGGGTAGGGACTCTGCCAGATGTGGTGGTATGCCAGAAATGATTGTTGAATGAACAAAGGAATGAATATGCCATGTTGAATCAAGCATAGGTTGGCTATATACTTTTACCACGTTTATCTCATTAAAATATAGCTAGTAAAATATATACATATACAGCTAGTAAGTGGTTCACTCAAGACACATGTATATGTCTGTCTGATTCTAAAGCTCCAGCTGTAATCTGCCCTTATATACTGCTTTTCCAAAAGAAAATTCTTTTTTAAATACTTTAATCTCTATTTCCCAAATAATAGTAACTTCCTACAGTTGTATAGTGCCACACAGTTCACACAACCTTTCATTCATTATCCCATTCAATCTTCCCCAATATCCAGTAAGGTATAACATCCTCCTTACAAATTAGGCAGCTGATGTTCAGAGAGGTTAGGTAATTTACTGGTGGTCACAGAGCCAGAAAGCAGTAGGGCTAAAGCCAAAGCCAGTTCTGTAGACACTAAGTCCAATGCTTTTTCCAAAATAGGAAGTTATTTTGATTATGTACCTTTTTTTAACATTGTGAGTTTCCCCGTGAGATTCAAAGTATTTTGCAGAATTTGTGTCATTATAGGATCATTAGTCAATACATATTTTCTAAGCTGGTTTCTATGAAATTGCATTAAAATGAAGGACTTTCTGATTCCCACACTCAAGGTATATAGTCAGTTTCTTAGATATATGTAGCTTTAGTGGGATGGCCTATGGTTTATTTTAAATCACTTCTGAAACAATTTTGCCATTTAAAACATGAAAAGCTTAGGGAATAAGGGAAACAATGGAATTTTTTTTCTTTTAAAGGTCAGAGGGCTGAGAAAAGGAGGTTTCTTATCCTACAAACTTGTTCCATAAAAGGGATATATTTTTCCTTTAGTTTCATCTCAAGAAGACAACACCTTAATTAAACTCCAGTGGGCCAGTTTAATTAAAAAATGTCAGTTAGCTCCTCATAAGGGGACCAGATACCCATGAAACACACCGTCTGCTTCCTTTGTGATTACTCAGAAACTCTGACCCCGCGGTAGGCCGAATGCGTGAGTTTCTCCTGCCGAAGGCAGAGCAGGGCTTTGGTGGGCCAGTGAGGCAGTTCAGGGCACGATAAAGAACGGATGCCATATAGCTCATTAGGACCCAGATTTTGGACATTTAGACACTTGTCTATCACTGTAAACTAAGAGATTCATAGGCATATGTTCTTTTCTCATCACCAGGAAGATAAGGAAGGAGATGGCCACTCTCCCATTCCTCCTCAACTTCTTCATCTCTCTCTCTCCCTCCCTGCTTTCCTTTCTCTGATCTGGTAGGCTCGATCCTGTAGGTTGGATATATGTGAGAGTCTTTTAGTAGCTACTTCAGCTTGGACCTAGATCCTCCTGTCAGCCCTTGCCTCCTCTCCAGTCCCTGGGGCAACCATGTAGTGAAGGGTTTCAGAACTGCAATGCACAGAGGGCCTGCTGTGGTCACTCCCTCTTGGAGGCTCTTCAAATACATGATTTCATTTTATGCCGTCTTTAGTATGACCTCACCCTACACAGATGTGGAAGATGGAGGCTGAGAGAAATTTTGTGATTTCCCCCAAATTATAAAGCAAGCATATGGAGAAGATAGGAATTGACCTGGAAAGCTACCCATGACCGGAAAAGTTTCCAACCCGACTTGCTTCTTAGCCATCACTTCTTTGTTTAGGAAAGTGGCTTTGTGGTTTTAATCTGATTGTACAAACATTACATGCTTATTTTAAAAGTCCAATATAGCAGAATAATAGCTGTTTTTATTTTTCAATTTTTTTTTTCAACGTTTATTTATTTTTGGGACAGAGAGACAGAGCATGAACGGGGGAGGGGCAGAGAGAGAGGGAGACACAGAATCGGAAACAGGCTCCAGGCTCTGAGCCATCAGCCCAGAGCCTGACGCGGGGCTCGAACTCACAGACCGCGAGATCGTGACCTGGCTGAAGTCGGACGCTTAACCGACTGCGCCACCCAGGCGCCCCAATAGCTGTTTTTATTGAGGACCTTGAAAAAATAATTCTCTTTGTTAACAGCCAACCTTCCACTCCCTATCTCCTATCTGTTTCCCCCTGCCCTCCTCCAGCACCCTCCATTCTCCTATCAACAACCTGTTACATAGCCTTTCAAACCTTTCTACAAGAACATATAATCACAACAAACCATTGTGTGGGCACACACGTGTAAATAGGGATTTTTATGTTGTTAGGTTTTTTTTTTTTAATGTGTTTTTTAAAGATGTGTTCTCTGATTGCTTTTTCTTCAAGAATACAGCATGGGCAAACATTTCTGGCCAACTGGTATAGCTCTAACATATTCTCTGAGAGGTACGTAATACTCCATAGGATGGAGAGTCCTCTCTACTTTGTTTCAGGTTGTTTTTTTTAATTTGGTTTTCTTTTTTTCCTTCTTTTTTTCTGCCCTAAGAAACAATTCTTTATTAAATATCTTTGATAACGTATGATTTCATATTGGTGCTTTTATTCCTTTGGGATAGATTTCCTAGAGGTGAGGTTTTGGGGTTGAAGAGTATATGCATTTTTTATCTTAACAAGTATCTCCAGATTTCCCAAACAATTTCTAGGACATGTGATTATGACTTTTGTGAAAAACCCATCAGACATACAGAAGAACGGATACTTGTGTTCCCAACTAAAATTTGACTTTCATAAACTCTGACTATCCCTTCTCAAATATATTGTAAAAGTTTCAGCTGGGGATTAGGTACAGACCGGAATCCACAGGATCACATTGAAAACAAATTGCCAGAGGTAGTATGCTTACTTGGCTACACCCATACTGAATCTCTGCGTTACTTAAAATTCACAAAAGTTCCGCAGATTTTACTTACTGGGCATTTGGACAGCACAATCAATTTGGGAATTTATTTATAGAAACTGTCTCTATGAGGTATCACTAGAATCATGTGAATTTGGGGCTAGAACTGTTACATTGACAGTTTCTCCATATCCTGTAGAGAATCTCTGGGACTCACATCTTGATGGCATGCGCCTTTGGAGCATGCTGCAATGTTATCTCATTTAGTGCTTTGCTGAAAGCCTAGTTCCAAAATGTTTCTCAAAATGTTCAAGTTTTTAAAAAGAATGAGACATTTATTTAAATTTACTTTAAAGACCACTGATTCAGGGCTAATGATTGTATAGTTTATTAATCAAATGTATTTAGCAGGAAAAAAAGCCAACTACAATTCACTTACAATTGAGATTTTACTCTATTTTAACGTTATTTTAATGAGCTACAGATTTGAATGTGGGCTTTGTTCATCTGTTGCTTCCGCTCAATTGCAGCTTCACCCTAAGAAGACACAAGACAGATTGATCAGGCTCCCAGTCATTGTGAGGTTTAAATGAAGTGAACAGGGCCTTATGTTTCTAAACCAAATGAGAGGATTAAGGCAAAAAGAAAAAGAAAGCAAAAAAAATTTAAAGCCCGGGGGGGGCCCCCCCCCCCCCCGAAAACACTATACATCCTTTAAATCATCCGTTTGCTATTCTTAAATTTGCTACTACAGTATCCCAGTTTTCCTAGCAGAGCATCAAAAAATACCATAAAAATGAAAATCGCAAACATTCCAGGCAACTTAGCACGTGTAAATAAATGTAAGGGGAAAGCCACTATCCCATTTCATTTTTTTGACACACTACGATTTCCACACAAAAGTAACAGCATCTCAATTATGTTAGATTTTCTTTAGTAGATAATGTCCTATGTCCAAATCTTAAAAAGCTGTTTACCACCCTAATACTTGGTTAAAAATTATTCCACATTTAAGTGATGTATTTAAATGAAAATAAAATTTGTTTGAATTAAAAATGATTTTTGTGGTAAATATCTAGGCCCATGTTTTCAACACTGGGTATGTTTGGGGGGAACTTTCCTGATGCACCATGTGAAGTCCAACAAACACACACTGCACAGGTTTTAGCTCTTCTTGTTTTTAATTTGCCTAGGGTGGCCTGGAGAGGCCGTGGCTTCCAACGTGCAGTTTTCCTTTGTATTTATACACTAGCTATGCTGTCAAAGATGAAAAAGGAACTTCACATCCAGAAAGCAGAACTTAACAGAGTACTCTTAAAGCTGTGGGAAGCTTTATGGCAGTTGTGGCCAACCGCATTAAACAAGAAATCAATCATAGTTTCTGCAGGTCCACAATTTAACCTTCTGATAAGAAAGCATTGCATTTTATTTTATTTTTAAATTACGAATGGTCTATACTTAACATGAGTTTCATAAGTTAACTTTTTACTAAAGAGCAGCTTCTTTTTTTGGAAGAACAGCTTCTAACAAACAATAATCGTATTTTTATGAACGAATATTCTTGGCAGAGTAACCCAGATTCTGTGGATTTATTTGAATAATAATAATAAACAAAAACATTTGCAATAGATGATACAATATAAATATGAAGTATTATTCTGTGTATTAGCTATACTCTAGGACAGTGTGTATGTTTTTAAAACTACAAATTCCAATAGGAGAGCTCACTACTGAAGATTCTTGTTGCGAATACCTTGCATTACAAGTATGAATCTTTTAATCATCCTTCACCTATGTTTATATGCTGGTTTTGCTTAAAACTTATTTTGGTTTTCCCCGACAGTTTGTTGCTTCTTTTAATTTGTTTCTTTCATATTGAGGATAGGATAGATGTGGTAAGGCCCCAAGCAATATAAAGTAAAATACAGAAAATAAGGTATTAAAAAAAGAGTGGAGAAACACTGTATCTATGTGATCCAGGCTGAGCAGAGCCACAGAATTCATTTAGAGCCTTCTAACAAGGCAGATGTTTATCTTTGTACTTCAGCTAGTTTTGCAACTTGGTGAATGACAGAGTTTGTAATTTCAATGAAGATAGATTTTGGTTAGTTAAAACTAATATGGAAGTTTTAATACATCCTCTACTAAAAATAAAAACAACCACAAAGCAAAAATAGACAAGAAAGTGGAGATTGACTTTACAGGTAAAGAACTAAGTAAGGATCGTGTTTTTCTGTGGTTTGTCATTTGTAATTGAGTGTGACTTTGTAATATTTTAGATTTTAATCTTCTGTTTTGCTTTTAATAACAGATTTTTGTCTAAAGAAAAAATGTTTTATTTATATATTTAATTTTGATAAACTTTTGCATGAAGGAAAAACCCATTTGGAAAGTAATTTACAAATAGATTAAATCCAAAATATAATTGAGAGGCTTTTAGCAAACTGTGCTGAAAAATTTTGCTGAGAAATTACATAACACTTCCATTATACAGAGGCCATTATGCTAGTTATTAATTATGATAAAATTTAAAATGCATCTATATATAGTTTTATAATGACACAATTTTAAGGAATATTTTTATCACAGTAGATTTATCTTTGATTAACTAATATGTCTTTTAAAATATGCACATGACATATGTTTTGGCCTCAAAGATGCATGAATTAAAATTATATAGTGACATACAACCAATCTTAAGAAGCTTAATTGGCTTTTGATGGCACGTGTATACACCATTGTGTAGATGTTTTTGCATTGCTTTGAGCATTAACATTTTTTCTGAATATCCTATGTATCTAAATAACCATGATTGTGGTTCATTTCACTTAATGGTCATTCACATAAAATTAAAGCTTTGAGAATATTATTATTTGCTTCAGGTAATACCAGTTATATTACTCTTTTATAGGATGGTTGATATTTTCACATAACAGATTTCCCCAGTCCCTTGAGTTTTTCATTTTATTGTGTTGTTCCTTTCACTGAGAAAATACGCTCACAGTAAGTTCAAGGTGAAGTTTTCAGGCTCAAAGCTGAAAGTCAGTTTTCATGTAACATTGGCAACAGTCGTCTTTGACATCATCCTTTTATTCATTCAGCTTTGCATTCTGTTATGTAAATGACCATACCTGTGTGTGTTTAAAAACCACAATTTCTAGTGGACACATTAAAAAATCCTTCGGTATTCAGTGCTTTTCTGCAAATGAATGTAAAGTGGGTATATTGCACCTTAGATTAAAGGCCAGGAAGGCAGACAAAAGGGACACCATTGCAAATTAAACCATAAAAGTCTGAAGTATTATTAAGAAGTTCACAGATACTATGTTCCAATCAGGCTCAATAAGGACTGAATTCCTATTATGTTTCTAAAAGCCTCCAAAAAAACATGGGAAGGGACCCACAGTTAAAGTTGTCAAATAGAAAGCAGTTAGGCCAAGAGCGCATGAATGTATGACTGCGTAATGGGCCTTTCATCTTTGAAATAAAAACAGTCCAGTTCAATTGGAACCAAAGTTTCCCTCTTTGAGAAAGTTTATTTTAATGAGTTTCCATTTTATGCGTGGGCTGCTCTTTAATCCAGGCTGTTCCATTGAAGTCTTCCCCAATGAAGACGCAAGACAGATTGTCCTAGCTTGCAGCTATTGTTAGGGGTTGATGAAGTGTATGGGCCCTTATGGTTGATAACAGAAGTAGATGGTCAAAGCCAATAAATAAAACTTTAACTCTGATTGTTGGGTACTTTATGCTGAAAAGGTTTCCATTAGCATGGATCTTTGGTTTTGAAGGACTTGTGAACCCAAAGGCAGCTTGTAGCCCTGTCACACAAACTAAGTCACTCAGACAAGCAGCAATCTGTCCTAGCTGATCAACTCAGTTTGGCTTTTAAAATTCTAGACTTCTTTTTAGAAATCAACACTGTTAATATCTTGACAGACAATTAACTTAGCAATATGTGAATCTGCTGCACTATTGATTTATCACAAAAGTGGTTTAAGGAGGAGGTAGTTTGTGCTTTGCTCCGTGGGATCTTTCTTCATAATGTAAGTTTTAGAGTGAACAATTCAGTATATTTTAACTGGTTGATTTTTGAGTGATATTTTATAACAGTGTCAGTTATGAAACTATCTCAAGTATCATATATTGATTGGCTGCTCATCCAAACAACATTCATATGCTGTCTCTAAATTTTTATCCTTCTAAATCCCATATAATTTAATTTTTTGGGTGATGGATATGGTCAGTTGTGTATCCATAACTGTCCTAAAACCTACCAAAACCATTTGCCGTGAGTTGAAGTTCCTTAAAAGTTTTCCCCGTAAACTCAAAATTATACAATATCAACTTAGCTCGTTAGAAGCCACTATATTCCATGACTGTTTAAATCGTGGTCATCGTAGCTCAACAGATGGAGCCTTGAAGACCTTGAAGGAATAAGTTTGCTCATTGTTGCCTTGCCATTGGAATGTTAGTTAGGCCCTTGAGGAAATCTGCCTCCCATTCACCTTTCCAATTACCCTGTGGGAAATCCCCCTCTGATAATTTGAGGCACGGATACAAATAGCAGTCCTTTGCCTGCATTCTGCATCCGCCATTCTACAAGGGACCTTGCGTACCTGGAGTGGACCACTTTGCCCACAGGAAGCAACCATCAAATTTTGCCCACTGCAAGCAACTGCCACCTGGAGGCTAACTGCATACCTGGAGGTGAACATTACTGCATTATAGAAGACTAGAAGCAGGATCTTGGGATTGCTGCTGAATGGGATAATTCTTTCCTTCTTTGTATTTTGTAGTAAAATCTGCAAGAGTGAATAAAGTGAGTAGCAAGGATAACTATAAGAGAGATCAGAGCCAGTGAAGAAATGAAATAAGTTGGGTTAGTGAGGAGAGGGCAGTATAAGTGCTGTTTGCTTACTTATGTAAATGATCCATATGTCGTTTTCCATTGACCTTCCCCTTGAAAGAATACAGCAGATAGTTTATAACCATGTTCACAGTTAGTGATTGCCCATTCTTTCTCAAGAAGACTACAGTTATTTTACAGCCTCTTAACATCTTTCAAAGGTGTCAGACTTTTTTAATGTATCATCAAAATTTTCTAGCCTTTTTCTCTTCCAGAAAGGACAATTACGTATTAAGATGCCCACTGTTTTTCAAATAATGGTCTTTGAAAAGTAACAACAGTCCTAATCTCTACCGAATTTCCAGGCAGACATCTTAGAAAGCAACAAAGGTGCTTCCAGAATTCTAGCTTATAATTCATTGCTTGAAAGCCTGGGGAGACTTCAGGGTCTTGGTTCTTTTACCAAAGTCCCCATCGCCCTTATTTGGTTGTTTAATGGTTTGAATTCCCAAACATGGAACACGGCCACCTTTATTCATACATAGGGAGGAAGGATTTTTCATCTTTCTATAAGACATCCCTTCTCTCTGAATAATTAGATTAAATATTTTTTTAAAAATATGATTAAATGTCGAGTTTATCGTGTTGGGTTTTTTTTTAACCTTTAACAATCTCATCATCATTGTACACAGCTATTTGTTCTGAGTAGAGTGATGGAGACATCAGTTTTCATACGGTATGTGACACTGAACTAGAAATGGGATGCTGTCATGTCCAGATCCGTCCATCACTGAGGAATGACCTTAGACTTCCTGATCAATTCTGACAAGTCACTGACAGTTTGCAGGGGAACTACATATGTGACAAAGGACAAGCAGAGGCTACATGTGTCAGCAAGAACACTGTGATTCTGAAGAGGAGTCAAGTTGCTGACAGTTCTGGTATTTGGATGCTCTTGGTTTTCTTTTTAAATATGGCTTCAGAAAATTACAGGTGTTCATTCTTCCTGATACACAGAGTTTTCCTGCTGATTTAGTCAATGGCTAAATGGCCACAGGTCCCATTGATTTGAAGCTAACATGTTCTTGGTCTTTTTGCCAGTTTGTTGATAACTTTGCATACCCTCATTGACTTAATTCTGGATCCTGGGTGGTAGGGAGCAAAATAATGTTATTTATAAAAACTGCAATTGAATTTAATTGTTTTAAAGTCATGTTTCACATAAAAACGGACACTTCTGACTCAAGTTTGAGTCTTAAAGTGTTAATGTCTATCCCTTGCACAGATGAAACAGAAGTTGTATAGCCTGGTGGTTAAGAGCTTGGATGCTGAAGCATTCATTCATGCATTTGAGACGTGGATGAGTGTAAGATTTGGGCTACGTTGAGCACACCACCTAATATTTCTGGAAGTCAGTGTCTTATCTGTAAAGTGGAGATAATGAGCTCCTACCTCCTCAAGTTGTAAGGATTGTGTGGGCTACTATCTCAGAAGCTTTTAAAACAGGCTCTGGCGCATGATAGGTACCATGTAAGTGTTTGCAATTATTAAACTCTGTTGCTGAATTTTTACATATCCAATATGCAATATCTGTGATACAGAATAATATAAAAAGAGAGGCTCCATGAATTTATAATTTTGATCAAACTTGAAAAATCTGGGCTATTATTCTTTGGAAATGTTCTTGTCTTCCCCCTCTCTTCTCTCCTTCTAGAATTCCAAGCGCTCCTAATGTTTAGATTGCTTTATATTGTCCCACAGGTCATTACAACTCTTATTTCTTCTGTCATTGCTGCCCATTCAGCAGCAAGACATTTCTTCTGTCTTATTTTCTTTCTTTTGGATAGTTTCTGTTGCCATATTTTCAGGTTGACTGATCTTTTCTTTTACAGTATCTAATCTAATCTGTTGTTGATCTCATCCAATGTAGTTTCATTTCAGATATTTCATTTTTCATCTCTAAAATTTCCTTTTTCATATCTCTCATTTCTTTTTACTCAAGTTCATGTTTTCTTCTACAGGTCTTGAAGAAATGGAACATGTTGATATTTTCTATTTTTACATCCTTGTCTGCCAGTTTTATCCTTTCTCCCTTTCATTTTTGGAGGCAGCTTTTAATTGATTGATTTTATTTTCTGTATTTTCCTGCCTCTTTGCATGCCTGATGGCTTTTATTGCATACTGAACATTGAAGATTTTGTTTTGGGATGCTGAATTTTGTTGTATTTCTTCTAACAGTGTTGGGCTTTGTTCTGGCATGCATTTGAGCTTCTTTGTATCAGTGTGATTAATTCAAAACTAGCTTTTAAATTTTGTAAGGTTGGGTCCTGAAACAGATCATTTGACAGGTCTCATACAATATCTTGATAATTTTCGTTTGATGGTACCACTTATTAAATTAATAATTAGCTCTTTACTTATCCATTCATCCAACTAATGTTTTATTGAATTTTTCTGATATGAATAAGGATGAATAAGGAATCCTCAAGGAGCTTGTAGTTTAGGAGAGAACATCAGTGATATGCTCTGATAGAATTATATGCAAAGTGCCGTAGACTCTGCTGGTATCTTGCTTTTCCCAGGTATATATGTGATATATTTATGAAAACATACCTACTTTTATAAAACGGTAAACATTTGCTCAACAAATATATCTTGATCACCTGTAATGTGCCAGTTCACAGCTGGAGCGACAACCATGAAAAAAAACGAAGTCCTTTCAAAATTCAGATTCAAAGTGCACAAATCAGGTAGTGGTAATATACACCATTTCATGAAATTGTGACTCTGTATTTATCTTACTGCTTTGAAAGTGACATGATGATTCTAGCCCTGAGTTAATAGTAGAAAAATTGCCCTTGGGCGGGCCAGCTTGTTCCCTGTTCTGAGCTCCAGATTATAAACGCTGCTGAAAATGGCTAGTTCCAGAGAAGTGTTTTAAAAAAGGATTGCTGATGTATCTATACTTTTGTCTGTGGGAGTGCTATTTTTGTAGATACAAATTGGATTCCTTTTTTTAGAGTTTTAGGGTATGAATTTCAAGAAGATTCTTAATTGCAAACGGAAAGCCAGGCTAGGAGCTACTACTACAAATGTTACTACTACTGTCATTGCTCCTGCTGCTGTTCACTATGATTTCCTGAATTGTCAACATCTGCCAGTGTTCTGTGATGTTCTCTACTTAATCTCTTTCATCCTCAAAAGAATCCTATGAGATGCAGGATATTCATAGTATGGAAGAAAAAAGTGAGAATGGCCATGGAATCATTTCTTAATGTTTTTATGGAAATAAGACATAGTCACTGTCAACCTTAAAAATAAAGTACCCAGTTATTTTACTAGCAAAATGAGTTTATTTGGGGATAGCAGAGGAATTGCAGTTCGGAACACGCAAGCTATGGCAAACCATAAGCAAGTCTGAAAAGACAAAGGGAAGATCAGCTGTTAATAGGTTTTAGGAAGAAATTGGGGAGAGTTGTTTACAATAGTTCATTGGAGAACAAGAGTTTGAGGTTGTGGTGTTTCTCATTGGCTGCAAACAGCGGTCAGTGTGTTGTTGCTGGGGCAGAGAGGGATTTTCCTTCTTTTTTTTTTTTTTTTTAAAGCAGATGAAATTCCTGTGTGAAAAATGCCCTCCCTTGTCAAGATAATTCTTCTCTTTCTTTTTGCTGCTGGTTATGCAAGCGGGGATGAGTGGTTCATGCGTGAGAGCTCCCCCTTCAGGGCGTCCCGACTCCACTTTAAATGAGGTTTCCTTTATTTCCATGGTCATAAAGACAGAAATCGCTTTAAATCTGCATTATTGAAAGTACCATAATAAGACTATTAGCACATGCTACATTGCATATTGTAAATTGCAATTAGCATTATTGATTTGATGACCGAGAGTAGATGGCTTTCTGAGCAAGCCTTATTTGGAAGATTCAAATCAAACTCTACATTTCTTTCTAGAAGGAAGGCATATTATAAGAATATTTGGAATTTAAAATAGCCTCCACGAGAGTGCCTTCTTAGTATCTCTGCCTCACTTAATGGCAAATGTCCCACTTAGCTTGCTTTCCAAAGAAGTAACTGAAAGTTGAGTAGGAGACAAGATTAGAATGGTCAATGGAGATGCTCACAGGATTCTTTTCTGCAGACCTCCACTTCCCTCTCTAAGGAAGGAGCTCCCTTCAGAGAGTGAACGATGACAAGATCAACACTGGGCAGATGATCTTCCCTTGTTAATCTACCCTCTTGTGGCAAGTGCCACCATTTGCCCCTTCTTAGGGAATGGGGATGGGGGTTGCTCTGTAACAACTGGACCCGGAGAGGTAAAGTTGCCGATCTGGAGAGACACCAGTAGGTTTACTTTGCAGATGTGAAATTATTTCCACTCAGTAGTGAATTGTATTAAAGAAGGGAGCCAGTTTGCAGTGGTTCTCCTGTTCAAGGTGTTGTATAGCAGATCTCTTTACAGATCTGTGCTGAGGTGACAGAAAACGTGACCGATATTATTACAGCTGAAGTTTCCTAACACCTCTAGCATTGTCTTCTTCTGGCTAATTAAACTTTAAAAGATTTGCAAAAGGAACTTTGACTCTACCCCTCCACCCAGCCCTAATATCCCCACTCTCTCTTCTAAAATTACGGAATGGAAATGGGCAGTCTTCAATGTACTTAACTGCTGTCAGTGCGGTTTGTTATAATGGGAGAGAAGGTATTTTGAAGCTGAAACAGTTACGTGACTTTTATTCCTTAAGATCTTGCACACGTATTCCTGTTTCAAACTGCAACAAAGAAGTTATTTCCTTTTAAAATTAGGTTGCTTGAATATTTTATGTCATTTTAAATATTAAGGTTAATTTAAAAGTTAGATCTTTTGTCTTTTTATAAGGTGCTTTATGCTTCTGTGTTTATATTTACATAACTTTAGTGTAGATAAATGTAAATAAAAACATATTATCTATATTTTACGAGGTGCCTTGTATTTATATATTCATCTGTAATTCCACCATTGATGACCCATGCATAAAATTTATTGAGTTCCTATCATGTGCCAAGTACTGTGGGCCTACAGTAATATGTGAAACAGTTTTCTGAACCTAAATATGGTAAGTGTCCTGTGGTGCAAAGTACAGAATTGAAAAGCAAGATTTCTTCCAACTAAGATTAGAGGAACTGGTAATGTAGGTTAGTTTAAGAGAGAAAGTGCTTAACACAGTGCCTGGCATATAGGAACAGTTTACACAGAATTTGCTCCATGAATGAATGAATGATGAATGAAGAAATGAGAGAGAAGTGGCATTTGACCTTGCAAAATGGGTCAGTTGAACTTGAAACAATGCCAGAGCAAAGGCAACCATGTGAGCAAAGAAAGAGAAGAGAAAGTCCAAGGCAGGTTTAGGGACTGGTGAACAGTTTGGTCTAAGTGGACTTTAGGGATGAGTGCTGTGTTTGAAAAGTAGGCTAAAGCCAGATAGTAGAGGCATCAGACTCTACTTTAATGATTCTGGCTTTTATCTGTACCGGGGGAAGCCTCTGAGAGTTTCAGAAAGAAATGGTGACCAGGCAGATTCTGTGCTTTAAAAAGACTTAGCTGGCGACACTGGTAGGCTAGGAGGGATGGAGAGATGCCAGAATCACTGGGTTCTGAGCGATTAGCTCGTTCTGAGACTATTGCCGTCAGTGAGATTAAATCTGCTGTGATTGCTGCTTAAGCAACACCCTCAGAATGAACTGAGCCCCATTGTTGTTATCTGATAGAACTGTGTTTGATATGGCCCAGAGAAAAGTGTCAACCAAATGCTGTGGCATGACACAATCAGTCATGAAATCAGACTGAAATACATTGTGCCCAAATGGTGAAATGTGAGGTGAAATAGCTCATGAGAAATAAAAATCGGCATAGTGAAACTAACTCAGAAATCAAATCCTTTGCTATCTCTTGGGCTTAATTTCTGACAGTCTGAAGTTGCTGAGGACAGCACTTTGTAAATTGGTATTTTCTTTCTTCTTCTTTGAAAAGGCCACCCATTGTTTACACCATTTATCCTTTCTCTTGTGCTTATAACATAAATTATGGTTCCACCCAGACCAGCCATAAGCAGTCTTACTATCCTTGAGAACGACTTCATTATTTCTAAAAAAAAGCACAACAATCAAAATAATGAACATAGAAAATAATCCAGTTTTTCATGAACAGTCTTATAAGCTCCAGAATTCTAGTTTCTTAATAATTTTCACCATTACAGTCATACATTTACACACATTGTGAGTAATAATGAAGGTATTACTTGAATACACACACACACATGCACACACACCATACAGTTAGTTTGGCAGGAAGAAGCGACAAGTCAATGCACAACACTCCTTTATTCGCCCTCTATCCCATGCACTCAGGAACAACTGAGAAATAAGACAGGAGACAGAAAAATGGGAATAAAAATAATATGGAATTTATTGTTTATTTGTTCATCACACTGGTTGGAAAAATGAGGCTTAACATTTGTAGCTAAAAGAGTTTGCATAACATTCTCTATTCTGGCTCTTGCTCCCAACACTTGTAAGTGATGGCCCACCTGAGGAAATCATTGTGTCTTCAGAGCACACACATTTTACCAGGAGGATCACTGTCCCCCTTGGTCTGGAGCCGATAGGGAAGAAGGAAAGAGTCTCCCACTGTTTCTACTTTTTCAAGGTTAGCTCTACCCATTGGAGTAACACACACCATTGCCTGTCAGATCATTGTCACCCATGCTTAAACAAGTTAGCATTCCTTCTTTGGAGGAGGCAAAGGGAGAGATGAGTACAGGATTGATCAAGAGAGCCATTGTGTTAACTCTGGGAAATCCCTGCACCTAGCTACACAAAATCAGGGGAAGGGACATTGCCCTCTCTCTCTCTCTCTCTCTCTCTCTCTCACACACACACACACACACACACACACACACACACACACATTCATAAATATCTTCAGGCTTTATTTGGAGGAAAAGTTTTTGGAAATATTTTTGACTGTGATTTTGCTTTGTGTGTTGTGACTTTAACTAATAGCTTTAATGTTGGATACTTAGTAGATCAGGATGCATGTGTTATGTATATGCTTATATAAATTCAAGAATGACGGGGGCGCCTGGATGGCTCAGCCAGTTGAGCAACCGACCTTGGCTCAGGTCATGATCTCACAGTTTGTGAGTTCGAGCCCCACATCGGGCTCTGTGCTGACAACTCAGAGCCTGGAGCCTGCTTCTGATTCTGTCTCCCTCTCTCTCTGCCCCTCCCCCACTCAAGCTCTGTCTCTCTCTGTCTCAGAAATACATAAACATTTAACAAAATTCTTTAATAAAAAAATAAAGAATGAAAAATACATTTGGGGCACCTGGGTGGCTCAGTTGGTTAAGCGTCCGACTTCAGCTCAGGTCATGATCTCACGGTTTGTGGGTTCAAGTCCCGGGTCAGGCTCTGTGCTGACAGCTTGGAGCCTGGAGCCTACTTCAGATTCTGTGTCTCTTCTCTCTCTGCCCCAACCCAGCTCACATTCTATCTCTCTCTCAAAAAATAAACTTAAAATTTTTTTTAAAAAAGAATGAAAAATACACTTAAGCCACATATCAAAAAATAATGAATGTTTAATAAAGAATTAATTTGGAAAAATAAGTTAAATTTCAAAAGTCATCATTTAAATATTAAATATGAAAAATTATGGTATTGTTTCAGAAATCCTGGTTTAGCTTATGATGATCAATAATGACAAAACAGCTGTTCTAAACTTTGTTTACACATCTTGTTCTTAGTTCTTCTCTTATTATCTTTTCTGGAAGGTTTTCATGTGCCTTTTAATTTTATTAAGTGTTTTATTTTTTTATTTATTCATTTTTATGTATTTATTATTTATGCATTACTTATTTTATTACATGTGCCTTTTAATTTTCTCTCCAGTCACCTTTTAGGAACTCTTGATTACTCGGCATCAAATGGTTAAATGGGAACTCACATATAGTGTGTAAAACAACAAACTGAAATGTTCAGACTGCGTGGTAGGCCTGAAATTGATATTGTCCTTTTAAAAAATGTTTTATTCATACCTTTATGGTTTTTCATGGGAGACTTCTTTCCCTAAAGATTTCATGTACAAAAAAGTAGTGATAAATAAGTTTAAAAAATACAAAGTACAGTGGGACATTGACTGTTAGGAATGGAGTAAGGATGAGTTGGTGTTGAGTAAGGTGAAATGGTAGCCACAATGCAGGCAAAGTGGAGAGAAGATGATCTCACAGCACCACCAAATCCAGTAAATTTAAGGGAGTAAAGCTAAGATTTCATTAAAATATTTTATAATCTTATATGAAATATATAGATTAGATAAAATTCATACTCAAGAATCAATATTGAATTTAGATAAGATTTATACGCTGTTCTCCAACATCGTTACTCAGTGTAGATGACTTGGTGTTGAGATGGACTGACATACAATCAGACAAGGAAGGACAGAGCAGTTCCTTTGTCTCTTTCTGCACGTAGCCAGTGCTCTCAAAGGCCATTGTACATATGTGGATATTTCAAAAGAAACAACAGTGAACCTGAGGGGATTTGAATTATGTAATTAGCACATCTGACCCCAGTGTAGTTCCCATCTCTTTCCCCCCACCGCCTCATTGCTCACTCTACGCGAGTGTATGTCTCTCTCTTTCCAGGTACACTTTGGTAGTGAATATGAAAAATAGCTTCACCTCATTCCCTATGTGTATTTACCAGTAAAATCTTCTTCAGAAGTCCAGAGTTTATGGTTGGTGAGAATAGAGAGAATTTTATATTTGATTTGGAATTTTAAGTCTTTAGAAAAATAAGTTAGAGTCCAAGAAAATGGAAAAAACCCAAGTTGATAAAATGTTAACATTTTGGTGAAATGGTTTACTAGTATAACTTTGGGATAACTGACTATCCAGACTAGATACCCTGCCAAGTTAGTGACTAGGGAGATTCCTCATTTCAAATGGCAGTGAATTCCATTCCCAGTGATTAGCTTTTGATTGCCAGTCATGTCTGCAATAGGATCTATTGAGTTTTTAAACAGCTATGGTCTGATTGAGCTTGTGGGGTCTCTGTTCACTCAAAAGAGAGGAAGAAGCTACTCTTTGGTACCAAATAAGCCCCATTGGTTTACACTTTTGCTTCGAAAAGAACCTTCACCTGGAGATGACATCCGAAAGCTGATTGACTAGTTAGTTACCAGGGGAATGTGGCCTTGAATCAGAATAGATAATAGACTCTGGAATTTGGGAAATAATGTTGGTTCAGATATTCATTTTGTTGGCCTCTAGGGACTCTCAAAACTAAATGAAAATGAACTCCATTAAAGATGAAAGTATTATCTTAGTAGAACTCTCAGACTTTCATTTTCTTTCTTGCAGGCTTGTTTGGTACACACATATGTTGCAGAGCATATGCATTTTGAGTTATTCAGGTGTAGATTCTAAATGCATACTAATTTGTTATTGTTTAACGCTGAATCATTCAGGGTTTCTAATACAAATTCTGATTCTGTGAGGTACTAGATGGCATTAAGTAAATGAATTGCTCAATTCCATTTTTGATAGCAATTTAAATACCTTCTTTAAGAAAACATTTTTCTGATAATAATCTTTGCTATCATTTCTAGAAGGCTTACTATGTGCCAGTGAGGCATTACTATCACTGTGCTACTTTAGAGATGCAATTCAAAGCAGTAAGATGTATGTAGAATGTGAATAGCTGAGACAGGTGCAACCCAGGTCTTCCCTGAAACTTGTTTTTGGTAGTGATGCTCGACAGCCTGTCAGGCAGCATCATTGCTTATTGGGGTTATTTTCGTATGTTTAAGATGGAATGAAATGGACCTAATGAAATCCAATTGATAAGAATACTAGAGGTGTTATTTAGGACAATAACTTATTTCCATTATCCTGAAGCAACCAAAAAAAATTTTTGCTGAAACTTGCTTATCAGGAACCAAATAAATGAAGGAAGCTTTCCTATTTGCTAAACTTTTGACAACTATTGCCATTCCATTAAAATTGTGGTGACCTGATTACCAAAGTTAGAAAGATGAGAAGTTTCTACTTAAATGCTAACAATTTCTCTGTATGTGGGAAGAATGATTGTTTTGAAAACTATCTTCCTAGCCTAAGTGCACCTGAATTAGAACTTTTTCCTCATACCTACTTGTTAGTAACCCATTTTACTCAAGAGTCTTGTCAATTTTACCCAGAACTCTTACTTCAGCTTCAATTTTGCAGCTCTAAAGTTTCCTTGAGTTAGGATCCCATTTACAGATAAATAGGATATACATTTGTTCCAAAGACAATTCTACTGGATATAATTTCAGAGAATTGTTATCATAAGCTTGAAATCTACTAGCATTGAATTAGAGAAGTTCTAAATACTGTTTTCCTTTTTCTAACAAAGTATTTTCCAATAGGTATTTAGCAAAAATAGTTCTTATATAAATAAAAAAAACTAAGAGTTGATTTTAGGCATCCAGGGTTCATGACCTGTTGGAGTTCAGAAGTCTTAAATATACAACACAATGTTAAATGCTCCAAATATCAGAGTGCCATGTTTCTGAATTTTATTGTTCTCATTGAATCACTGTATTATCTTGATACTTTCTAGCATTTTCAGTACAATTATTAAAACAGTTATAGTGGCTCTAAAGGAATGTAATTGGGAAAGAAAGATGGCCTGTACTGGATGAAATTCTTAATTAATCTTTCACTGTTAAATTGTTCAAAATTAATCAAGTATATTGCCTATAAGAAGGCAACTACACTTTACATACCTCAGTATTACCATCACCAAGCCATATATTAAAAGTTAATTTCTGATTTAAAAGTGTACTTTAACTGCAAAACCATCAATCCTAAATAATTCTATTACCAAAAAGAAAAAAATCTTATAACACCAAAGAACAGGATAATGAGCGTAGTTTGTGCTTATCATTTTGAGATTTCTTTATGGTGTGAGCTTTGCAACATCAAATTAGGATATACATTTTTATAAAATAACTAAGTTGATTTGAAGAATACTATTCACTCACTCACTCACTCACTCATTCATTCATTCACCATTCATTTCGTCAACATGTATTCATTGGACAGTTAGGTTTCAGGCATTGAAGATAATGACTGTGAAATGTAATAGCAATCTTCTGGTATATAAGGAGAAAATAAGCAACTTGAATTTTAATCATTAATCACATTTTTAGATAAATATCCTTGAGGCTATTTGAGAATATTATGGAAAGGTGGTCTCCCCCCCCCACCCCGCCCCTGCCAACTTGTTTTGAATTATGACGATTATACTCTCCACTGGGTCTCAATATTTTCACCACCATAATACACCAGTGTGATAAGACACACCCCACCAGATACACTTAGCCAGCCCTTAGGAGAGTGCTTCACAGCAGGAGGGGAGAAGTCACTTGTTCCTTTGCGGGAGCTGGAGATAAGTGAAACAGTCCCTTGGCTGTCTGACCCATTCCTAGTTTGAGAATCACTGCTAAATATGAGCATGCTCAATTATTGAGCAGGCCACGGAAATAAATGCCTCAATAGATCCAATGCAAGATCCATATGGTCCTAATGCAGACAGTAAAATGAGTTACATTTAGTTGTTTTTTTTCCCCATTAAAGTTGACTAGTTGTTCAATTTAATCCATTAACTTAACCAGATGTTTTGGTGTCACGCAGACATCACCAACATAAAATAAATACAATATTTGGTTGGATATTTTGTTAAGATGTGATTGTAATCAGGGCCATTTTATGATAGACATGTAACAGATGCTCCTCAAAGCCAGAATAGCATGAAATACTGGATTTCATTGAATACAGAAGTCAAGAGTCAAGTCTAAGGTGCTTTGATGCTAGAGTGCTCTTCATCTTAACAAAGGCGTCAACAACTGCCACCTGACTGACAGAGACTATAGGAAGCTATTTCAAAGAGGCAAGATGTAAAAAAGTGCTGCTCTTATCAATGAAATAGGGCAATACCTTTTCCTGAGAATTTGTCTGTCTCGGCCTTCTTTCAAATAGAAGGGCTTCTCTGAGAGCTAACGCATCATTCCCCTAACAAGTTAGTATGAGTTAGTTTGTTTGGTGGCTTTCTTTATTGACTAGGAATGCAGAAAGAAAAATGCAAAAACCAGAAGGATAATAACACTGAAAAAAAACTTGAACTGTTTCTGTGGTTTGCTTAATCTCCTATCAAGACTTCATTTATCACCTACAGTATTAGTTTCAGAAAACTACTTTAAGAGACCAGCAAACAAAAAGTTAAAGAATGAAGATGAGGTCCTTCTATAGTTACAATCACTTGTGTGATTTGAAATGTGACATTGGATGATCAATTAAAATTCTTTTAAAAGGCTTCTTTTAAAAAGGTGGACTATTGCATTAATTATGAGTTCAAAAATACACGTTCTTGCTATAAAGGTAAGACTAGATTCAAACCATCAAATATGCCCATGTGTTTTCTAAATATTCATCTATTCTCTTCCTTTTTTGGACGACAGAACTGTGGCTTTCTAATGCTTCATCCTTGAGACAAGGGGTTTGTCCTGATGGCCTAGCGGCTACTTAGATTTTCCTGGTTCCTTTTGTATGGTCTTAAATATGATTTAGAGGTGTCATCAAATTGCACTTGCATTAGAGGAAAAAAATAAACAAGCGTGCAAGAGTTGGACAGTTTTATAAGAATAGTGGGGTATCACGGTGCACAAGATTATTCTGTGCTTCTGTTATAGAGTTAGGCAATTCATGCAAATCAAGATAGTTTGTCTTAGATATTGGATGATTACTTGCCTCCTATTGAATAGGGGCTATCTTTTATTTTGTTCAAAAATGCATTCTTACCTTATATGTTGGAACACAATGGAGACATTTAAAAAGATAGAATTTTGTGTTGTTGAAAGAAATGGAAGACAAAGCCCCCAAACCTTTTCATATACCCCTTTCAGCCCATCTCCAACATGGTGACATTGGTACAGACAGGGTTTGTCACCCATAAATTTACAGCTTATTCCAGTCTCTTCATAAATTGACTAATTTTTTTGAAAGAAAAAAAATATATAGGTGTATAAAATACCCAGTTACAGGTTGTGTTCTATTTAGCCCTTGATTGAAACGTATTGCTCCTCAGTATCTTTTAGCTATGAAAATTATAATATGGAACAGAGATTAGAATGAAATTATCATGGCTAGAAGGCATTTACTCAGTGGTGGCAGCCACATAAACCTGGGTCCTGAGAATGATGATAATACATTAGGTTCTGCATGCCCGATATTATTGCCGTACATTATGTATGTTTCATTTATACTATTTCGCACACACCAGCAACGCTGACAGATAGGTAATTACTCTCTGCGCCAATGAACAGTTATCAGCACCACCGCT
This sequence comes from Herpailurus yagouaroundi, assembly GCF_014898765.1. Lineage (NCBI taxonomy): Eukaryota > Metazoa > Chordata > Mammalia > Carnivora > Felidae > Herpailurus > Herpailurus yagouaroundi. The sequence goes on from NW_024412406.1 coordinate 19,310,086, forward strand.
GTTTATTGCTGGAATGAAGTGCGTTTGTCAGTCAAGGTCACTTGTTTGTGTGTCCTCTTTAATAGTTCCTTCACAGTTGTTGAACTTTGCACGCAGTTCTTATTGCGGGGTTCCTGGAGGTTACTTTACCGCATAATGCATTTCTTGTGTTATCAAAGCCACTTGTATTTATCACTTTAATTGATAAACAACTAAGTTGCAGGGAGCAGAACTGAAGATGTGAAAGAACATATTTTGCTAGTCAGCTGATTCCACTAGGTATTCAGTAATGAATGCTCTCAAGAAGATGCATTCAGCACAAACCCTCTTAGGTTGCGATACACCGTCAGCCTGAGCTAGTGAAATTTCATTTTATAACGTTAACCTTAATTTCAGCCGCTGGTGGATACCGACACAATTTCATAACTACTATAGACTTCACATTTGTACCCTCTAGAAGTATTTTTTTCATTGTTCATTTCTTGGGCAGTGCAGAGGTTATTTTCATATTTAGTATACTTATATAATAGGCTAAATCCATTTGGTTTGACTTTTAACCAGTCATGTTTATTTTTTAGATATGTGCCATTAAGCCTCCCCCTCCCATAAAAAATGTTATCAGTCTAATGCTGGTTATCATCGTTGCGTTCAAGCACCGGTCTGGTTCCAAAATGAACCTTGTATGGTGCCTTTTTGAGAGTAAAAATAAATTCAGTGCCATTGTGTCTTATCCTATGCAGCCCATAACTTCATCTGTTATAAAATAAAGAAAATGGTTGATCTTTTTATTTTTGTTTGTTAGCCACCGTGCTTTATTAGAAACTGGAATAACCTCTAGGATATAATAATTTATCCAGTCGAGATAACTGGAGCTATTTCCTTAAGCCTGTGATCAGCTTGAGTTTGTGTGTTGGGAGATTTATACTGCCGTTGCTTATTACCAAAGAAACAGTTAAAAAGGATTTATGGTGGTGCACATTATGTGTGTGTCTGGAATTTTTGTGTATTTAACTTCTTTCCTTGCCTATCTCTGTTTTTCCTCTCTCGACATTATTGTCGAAGAGAGAGACTATCTATACCTACTATTAAATGCAAATTTTATTCAGGCATTTAAGCAGAATCGCATTCATTCATTAAACTAAATGATTCTTTTATTTGAAAAAATATATCAGCACATGGTACTATCACACCCTGTTTACAGGGGGCTCTAGTTTTCTGTCAGTGCAAAAGTTTACTATTTCATTATTAAAGGATTAAACTATGGCAAAAGGTGCCTGGTGACCGTGAATGTTTTAGTTAATTTGATTATACCCATAAAAAAAGAATTTAATTCCATAGCAGCCACTGGGTCGTATGCCTGGCCGTGTGGTTCCAATGCATCACGGTTCTGATCTTGTCCTGGGAGGGACAGAAATTGCCATTTGGGTGAGGCGTGGAGGAAGAGGTGAGCAATTCGGTTCACTCGTGAACCCAGGTTAACACCATGCCTCGACGTTTTCAAAACGCTTCCTTTTCTTAGTTCTTAGTTACCAGAGTGTTACAAAGAAAGGGTTTTGATCTCATGTAGATAGCATAGCATTAATTACCCTGACACTAATTAAACTGCATCAAACAAATACCACCGTGTTCCTCAGGGGGACAACAGAAGGCAGTTTAAAATAATTACTGGAGCTTCATGCATGTGTGAAGTTTTCATTACTCTTAGGACACAAGCAAAAGAGATTTGATAGCATTAAAATAGCCACCCTTTAGTGATTGCAACAACAACAAAAAAAGTGACTAAATTTTCCTTGGAGCATATTGATGTCTAAATAGTAGTGGCTTCAATCCTTGAGAATGGTAACTTTTCCTTAAGAATTGCAAGTCTGTGAAGCAGGAACAGGTGTTCCAGTTCACATTCTGGTATGATTATGTATTAGCTTATGTTTGTCAGACCATTTCATTAACCACCCACTGCTATCACATATACATATACTTTGTTCTTTCTGAACCATGAAATGAAATGCATATATCTTCACTAATGCTTGCTATCAATGTAAATGAGAAAAAGAGGCTTATTACCAATCATGGCTGCTCTGAAGCCCACACCTCTGTACACTTACAGGTAATAAACATCTTTTTGTAAATAGGACACAAGATATATTGAGTTCTGCCTGTAATAAGAAATGGTGATCTTGTCCCACTTTCGTATTAATGGATGGTGATTCCCACACACATTTAGACACAATGCAATGGTACCGTTTTGAAGGAAGTGGTCATTATTTTTTGAGATCTTTTGTCACCCTGGAGGTAAGCAAACCTTTCTGGTCACAGGTAATGGAGTTTTTCTGTAACCAGACAAGTGCACTGAGTCAGTAGCCACCACCGGAGGGGTTGTAGACAGTCTCTGTAAGGGAGCTACAGGAAAGACTGATGTAAAAATTGCTAAGTCCTAGCTCAGTGAAGTAGTGTAAGTGAACGGCAGTATCGTGGACAGTTAACGGTGCTTGTGGAAGTTGTGCATTTGGGTCCTCTTTTAGGAGCATGTGTGCCTGTGAGTGTGTGCATGCACGTGTCCCTGCACATGTGTGCATGCATGTGTGTGTATAGTGTATTATCCCTTCCTGTCTGCTCTGTATATATACACGTTGCATCGTTCATGGTCTTTACTTCACAAGGTCATTTATGTGTTTGTTTTGGTGACATATGCGCAGTGGGAATCAAGTTGCCTGGGTTCTAGCACCAGGTGCCAGCCATCCTCCCTAAAAGGTATTGGGAATTAAAGCGAGAGAGTGGTCATTTCCAGATTTATGCAACTCATATTTCATTCGGTGAATGACTCTTTGAATGTGATTATGCAGTGTTCCTGCGTATGCAGTACTGCATATTATAAGCCATTTATTTTTTACTTCCTTCTGAAAGCAATAATTTAAGGGAATTATGCATTATGAGGGTTTTCCAGTGATTTTTTGAAAATTAAAATAATACCAGATATTTTAGGAAACCTGTTCAAGAAAATAACACTGAATTAGTGTTTTATAATTGTCACACTAAGCAAGAAATGGATCAAAACTGATTGTAGAAGAATAAAATTTAATCCAGTTGTAGAAATTTGATGGGTCCAAAAAATATGTAAAAAATATACTTTTGTTCCTTTATAAGCCAGATGGTTTGTCCTATTTTAAGCCGATAGTATCTTCATACATCTCTCTTGAATGTCATTGGTTTTAACTGGCAGACAGTGTCTACTATTAGAATTTTCCTTATTCCTGGATGATCTAAAGTGTATTTTTGGAACATTTGGATGATCATACTGTACACCAAGAAAATTTTTTCATTACACTTAGCTCATACTCAAAAAAGTGTTTATATAATTAAAAAAAAACCCTCTAAAAATGAACAGTTCTTTTGACATGATGTTGACAGAAGTCACTTTGATATAGTTTAGAGTCATGAATTTTCTATCTGTTCCATTTTTCCTGGGGCTCCATCAACTCAGACATCCTGATCTGTCATTTTGCAACTCTTTGTGAAGGCCTTGACAGATAGAGGTTTTGACAAGTGCTGGACATCAGCAGCAATGCAGAATAAGCAGTGTATATTTCTCCAGGTAAAGTGACAAAATGTCTAAAAGCGTCAGAAGAACTGTGTGGTCTTCAATCATATCTAATAATATAAAGTAAACCTCTATTTCTGTTCTGTGTTTTAGCATTGTATAGTGGCTAAGATTTAAAATAATGTCAGAATCTAAGATTAGAGATCTTTTGCCTTATTTACCAGTAATAAGAACATTTCAGTCACAGGAAAAATTCTTTACATTCCTATTGAGCGAACGATGGGAGGAATCACATAACTGTGACGGGAGCTTTTAAAACTGTAACGTGTCACTATGTATTCTTTTTTGGTATCTGCAGTACCGATTTGAGTAATACTGCTGGATCAAAGGATACTTTCTCATCCTTCTCCAGAGTTGACAGTTCAGAGTTCAAGTTAAGAGAACTTCCATTGAGCACTAATTAGAACTGTCGAAGGGCATTCACTTTTTAGACATGTCAGCATCTTTCTTTGTTAATGTCCTCTACTAATAGCTCTGTAATAGTTGTAAACATTGTCCCGTATATTGAATATGTTGTTCTTTTCGTATAATTATTTTGCATCTGTATTCGCTCAAGAAACAGCTGTTGAAAGTTGAGTGGGATGCAAAATGGCACAGCCTGAAGATGTTCTCGTTCATGCAGCTAACTCCTTTTTGATGTGATACCTACTGGCAGGGTTGTGTGGGGACTTCAACTTCTTTGACAGCCATCAGCACTACTGACCAGTGGTTTCGGGTTTTCTAGTGATGGGAAAGAGTGAGAAAGGATTCCATAGTTTAGGTTTTTTCCCCTTGCTGCTGGATCTAAAGCTTCTGCCAACAACCATCTAAATCAACACCATGCCAATGAGCTCTGCAGACCGAAGGTCACCCCAACATCTGGCCCCACTGTCTGCTTCTTTCAGGTTTGTCACTGGGCAGCATCTGCTTGTGGATTCTTTCTCAACCTCTCTTTGATCTCTCTGACAGTAAAAAGAAGCTTCTATCACCCATCATGTGTTAAGATTTAAAAAAAAAAAAAACATTCAAAAGCATGGAACATTGGAAAGCTGATGGGATTTTATAGGTTTTCAGCTCTCTTTATTTTTTAAGTTGGGGATTTGTTTGACACAGACACATGGAGTGAGGTGATTCTACTCTTGGTTTTCAAAAATATTGTCACAATCAGTAAGTCTAATATGTGAAGACGTCTAATTGAAGTGAGCCCTGTTTTGTCCCTCTTGGTCAGCCTTTAAAGAGTAAAAAGTGAATTGCGTGAACTAGTTTTGTTTTTGCATGCATTTGTTTTGTATTAACTCTGAAGAATCAATGTTGATATCTATCGTCTGCTTTTCTGACATTTCAGTCAGTGGTTAAGAGTTCATGCATTTTTTTATCTACCAACTTGGAAGATAGAGGACACTTTGGGGAGTCTCCATAATGTGTGGATAATTATTGGCAAATGTGGTCGATATTCAACCATCTGAAAAGTAAAGCCTAACTGAGGTCCTCCCCCAGGTTAGGTAGCATGCTGTTGGCAAAGGTGTGTATCTCCTGGGCAAGACATGAAAACATCTCCATCCTCCTCTAGCTCAGTTCCTCTTTCAAACCCTCAACGCTTCACCCTCCAGATGAACTCTTCTGATTTCCAGTCTGGAGTTCAAATGCAGCAAATATGTAATGAATGCTTACTCTGCACCTGGTGCTATCCTAGGTGCTGGGCACATGGACGTGGACAAGACAGACACACCCCCTAGTCTCTCAGAGTTTACAATTTGGATTGATAAGGGGGTCTCCTAAACTTTCAAAACATGAAGAAAACTCAATGATTCAAAATGTGTTTGGCCTTCCCCAAGAATTGAAAATCCATTACTGTATTTTAAGGGAGTATAATTATGATAGTTCACAGCTATGATAATGACAAGATTTTAATTCTCTTCCAAATCAAATGCCAAAACTTTCAGGAGGCAGTTATAATGTGTTCTTCAGCACCTAGCACAGAACCTGCCACTCGATACGTATTTGTGGAGATAATGGGTGATTATCTTCTAGTTTCATTCATTCTCCTAAAAAAATAAGTGATTTCCTTCTCTTCCTTTCATCTTTCAGGAAACTAAAGCAATAGATAAAATCTTTTTTGTGTGTGTGATTTAACTTTGGGTAACTAAAACAAGAATTTGTTCTTATAGCATTTGCCGTAATTTTCAAAGCACTTTTACTAACTTGTTCTTCACAAAAATCATAGAAATTTATAAGAAATTTGGAGTTTAAGTTTCAAATCCATGATAGCCAGGAAAGCACTGGAACCAGGAATCTGCATATACTATTGATATTAGTAATTAGCAATTTCTCATTTCCATTCCATAAAAGGAATTTCCTAGGAGTTTGTTCTGTCAGGTAACAAATGCTTCTGAAAGTCCTTAAATAATCAATACAGTGTAAAAAGATATTAGCGATAGGTCTAAAGAAATAGTCCTTTTCATGTGGGAATCGTTCTACAACTGTTATAGTCACAAGTCTGTGCTAAGATGCAAGCTTAAGGGAACAATGCAACTTGGGGACTATTTCCCCTCGGTCATCTGTAGTCCAAAAAGATGGAGAAAGAGTCAGGGGACTCAGATTCCAGCTTCCTCTTCTTCTAACTAGTTCAGTGCCTTAGAGCAAGTCATCTGAGCTCTCTGATTCTCAGGTTTTATTTTCATCTGTAAAAACAAATTTCAGGATTAAGTGAAAAAAATAATTATATCCATTTTTTTTTTGGCCTTGCAGGTTATAGAATTTCCACATATGTTATCTCCTTTATCCAGAACTAGTAGTTCTAACATTTAAGGAATGTGTCATTTCACCTTAAAGGGTAAATGTTTATTATGTTTAATAAAGCCTTCATCTCAGGCATCAGATTGTAATGATTCTGCTTAATGACCTGATACCTGCTTTGGAAATAATCTGTCTGTGGAAATACAGTCACCTAAATGGTAGGCACTAGTATTGGTAAAGAATAATCATGGTCCTACTCATAAATTTAATGAATCTTCTTTGTTCTGAACATTTAACATTACAAATTCAGAAGATGAATTTCTGTCTAATCAATTATAAGAATTATAACTAAATATATATCATATACACTTAAGAATAAAATCTACATTTTGCTCTTTCTTTGATTTATATATAATTACCTCATGTGAAGTACTCTAAAAAGAAATTGTATGTCAAAGAAAATTATTTTCGTTTGAAAACAGCCAAATCACGAAAGATAACCCTTTTTGTTAACAAACCTGTGAATTTACATATATTACTTTGGCCACTAGAGGGAGTCTACATTGTCATGAAGGCCAAGAAACCTGAGAACAGGAAACGGGCTGTTTTAGAATGTTGATAACACATCCATTGTCTGCCCACAAAATTATATGCATAGAAAATGTCATGGTAATCAGCCTTAATTTTATCAGGTCCGTTATCTTCCCCCCCCCCCAAGAGGAATTTTCCACCATATTTTATTTTGTTCTTAGAAGGATATACAACTTTCAGAAAGTGGCCATTGAAAATGCTTCCTCAAAATGACAGATTTAGCAATCTGAAAGATGAGGGATTAAAGAGCATCTCTTCATGATAGCCTGATCACTAATTTTGTTAAGTCCATTTTAGCACTGGTGAAAGAAGTGATCTGGAAATGAAAATCTTGTCTTTCTCCCTCAGGCCCTTACCACATAGGCAGCAGCTGTGCTGGTGTTTTTCATTCTGACCTGCTGATATACATCACCCCTAACCTGCAGGGACTTCCTTCTAGGGTGAGAGGGTAATTGTGTCTCATGTCCGGTCAGTCCTCAGCCCCTCTTCTGAGACCACCAAACAAGTGGCTTTGTGCGTGTATTTTCACAGAGCCAGTTAATAAATGAGGAACTGAACAGAAACCACCTGCTTATTTCACCTCAGCTACCCAAAATCAGAGGGAGGGCAGGGACAGCCATTCCTTTCTCAGCGTGGTTGGTTTCAGTCAGCAGCATATAATGGAAGAGTTCAAGTTTTTTAAAATTTCAGGTTTCCAACAGGACCCCTTGGGTTTATGCTTAAATATCTTACCTTACACATGACTGGCATTTGATTTGATTTCCTTTCTGGGTTGTTTGCTCCTCGTTACCCATGTATGCGGAAGTCACCCAGAGGGTCACGACACAATGGATAATCAAAAGTGTAGGCGATTATTATCACAGATATAGATATATACATACATACATATAAGTATATATATATACACGTATATGTATGTGTATATATATATATATATCTTTGGCTGTGTAACTTATGTGCTCACCGTGAGATACAGGTATCCTTGATATTCTAACAACCACTGTCTTCCCCCACATAAAACCGGACCCAGAAGGCCTGGTGGGGCTTGCTAGCAAAGTTCTCCCATCTATGTGCTGTCAGTGGTGACAGACCAGTTCTTTTATTTCCTTTCCAATTTGTTGTGGATCAATACTCCTGTAAAATACAATAAAAATAAATGACTAGAAAAGTGAAATAAAAAGCAGTTGAAATACTACCTCATTTTTTATTATTCTGTTCAACAGACATAAAACGGCTCTGTGCCGTTGCTGTAGGAGTGTCTAAACACTTCCTCTCCTTTTCTGTGTCTGACGGTGGACGTAGCTCACACGGGCCGTGGGTGGGGAGCAGCTGAGTTGCGGTAGCCCGGTCGTGTGCATTGCTGCCCCACACCTTCTGACGATCCGCTCAGAGAGCAAGCAGGCGGCTTGGCTGCAGAAGAGCGACGGGGACAGAACTCCTTTATTCTCCCTCATCTGGAGCAAGGGAGGGGCTAGAAGGTCTTGCTTCCCAGCCGAATGCAGGGTCAGGGTAAACAGCAAAGGAACTGTGTGAAAAACTAAAAAGCAGGTTTGATGGAAATAAGGTTTCAAATGTTTGACCCTGGGCATATAATTAAAAGTTTGTTGCAGATGATATTTTCTAATCACCTCACACTACAAAAGGTTCGAAATTAAATTATTTTTGTCTTATGACTTTGGGCCAGGAATGAAGCAATTAAAGGGGGTCTTCATGTTCATGAAATATTCAATAGGTAAAGAATCTGGAGAGCTTAGTAAAATAATAGACTGAACACATTGCCTTATTTTTCTCTTTCTTTTTAGTTGCCCTTTTGAAATGGAGCTGATGGTAATTTTGTCTCCCAAGCCTCACCACATATTGAGGATAGATTATCTAAACAAACATACTGGTCTGGGAATCAAGAGACCCAGTTATGATCTTGTCACTACTTACTAGCCATCTGGCCTCCAGCAGATCACTTTAGACCTCAGTTTTCACTTCTTAAGATGGGAAGACGATCACTTCTCTGTCTTCCGCACAGGATTACTAGGAGGACCAGGTTAATTAGTTAGCAGGCTTTGGAGACCGTCAGGCATGTTACACACACAGATATGTGTATGTATATACGCGCATATACCTATGTATGTGTGTGTGGCATTACTATTCATTTTTCTTAATCAAACATTTATTTTCTTAAACTCTCTTGAAAACTACATCCTGAGTTTATTGTTAACCCACTCCATGTATATTTTATGGTCCTTTTGCATCCTACCCCCAGTCTACCCATGACTTTAAGCATAACATTTTTTTATTCTTATTTTAAAAGGTAGAGGAAAGAATCATTTAAATATCATCTCCAAGATTAGCCTCACTTGACCGGTGATGCTAAGCATTGCTGTGGTGCTGAGCTTGCTGGACTGGATGAAAAGGAGTCCTGCCTCTGAAGGCTCAGTGCCAGCGCACATACACACACAGACACACACAGACACACACACACATACACACCCCCTTGATACTGGGCTGTCTCCCTCTAGCCATGGTCAGGCCTTGGATTTTTGCATGCTAATACTTTATTATCCTGTTTATGCTTCACAAATGGTCATAATGGGGCTTCCTTTGGAGAACATGGTTGCAGATGAGAACCCAAGATCATTGCCCTAAAAGCAAAGAAGCAGGTGGTCTCAAGTCTTTGACACTTGGTAGAACCAAGCCCTAATCAGCCTCTTCAGACGGTGGGGAGACAGGTCTGAACAACTTAAATCTAAATATGAAGTTCTGGAAATGGAAAAGTACTTTTTACCCTAGCAGGCTAGAAACATCTGCATTAGCCTCCAGAAAGTTACTTATGAGTCGAGAAAAAATTGGAAGAATATGGAAGTTCAGCCGGCCAGCCAGCCAGCCAAATATTTATTGAGCACCTATCATGAAACAAGGGCAGTGCTTGGTGCCGGGTAGATAGAAGCAATGAAAAAATAATCTGGGTCCTGCTCATGAAAAATACAGATTATTGTAATATTAGGTATGGGAATGGTTTCAGGAGACTTGTTTTCCTTCTCTGCTTTGAAGGTGTATGCAGTGTGATAAAGTCAGAGAAAGTTGCACCACACCATCTTGAGTTTAATTTACCCGTACACAATTATAGCTGTGATTTGCTTTGGCCACTGATCCAGCTTTTACTGTCTCTGTTTGCTCCACTAAGACATTCTTCAAAATGTCTCTGCCCAATTTCTGTTGTTTTTAGTGCTGATCTAGCAATGTCAAGGGAAGCATTTGGCAGGCCCGAGTGAGGTCCTGGCTCCATCCTTCTGCTCCAGGGTGTGGTTCCCTGCTCTGTAGTCCAAACACCTGACTTTGTCAGTAAATACAGATTAACCATTCTCTTGGGGATTGATGTACACTTACTAACAAGAGACATGAGTAAATGAGAATGATCATTTATTAATTTACAGTTGGGGATGGACCCTTTCTGAGACATAAATGCTTGAATATTCTAATCAGGACAACTCCTTGCTGACATCTAGGTAACTTGAGGTCACATTGATCCTCCAGAAGGTGCTTCATGAGAATGGAATCAGAAGCAATGGAAGGTAGCTAGTCTTGGGACTATTTTGGGCAGGCATCTATTGTCAGTGTATCATGTATTTATTTCTGTGATCCTTTCTCTTTATTTCATCTGTAAATTTGTTTTCTGATCATGTTTCGCCCACAGAGGACACTTGGTTAATGCTGACTGATTGCAATCCTTTGAGAATCTAGAATCTAGAAATCTACACTCTGTACTTTCCAGGACAAATAGTTTGAATTATGTTATAAAGGACAGCCCTTTGGATATTCTCAGTAACTCTGTGACAAACCTGGTCAGTATCGAAGAGTCATGAGTGGGGAAGGCACCCTGATCTAGGAGTTATGAGGCAGGAGGCTGGCTCTGGCTCCTTCCCTTAGTGCGATAGCAACTGAACTCCTCAGTTTTGGTGGGGGGTGGTAAGACTGGGTGAGTAATAAGGGCCTATAATGTCCCAGTGATCCCAAGCTGCTGGTGCTAGACAAAGACTTGCTAGTTCCTCAGGCTACATTGAAGTGGAAAGTACTTTTTGTGCCATTGCCATTTTGTTGAATGTATTCCTTTATGAATTATGTCTCAGGCACTTGGGAGTCAATGGTGAGCAGAAACAAGACTATTGCAGGTAGACTTGAAACCGACTCTGGAGGCCATCCACGTTCCACCTCTAACCCCTGAGATATCCACACTCCCATGGCCATCACAACCATATGTTTGTATTGGTGCCTACTTTTACACACGCTGGATGCATGTGCCAGTGGGATTCCTACTTTTCTGGCAGTCTCTATCCTTCCACAGTGGATAGGAGTTAAAATAGGGAGAGGTGAATATCCTTTAGCTTCTCTTTTCTTTCATTTCAGAGCTTTTGGGAGTGCTATTATACGTCATTTTCTGTCGTGATCACTAAGCCAACTTAATTTCCCTAGACTCTATTACCTATAATGGTTGAATTTGTGTTGATAAATGAGGACATTTATACTTTTTGATAAAGAAAACCATTTTGATAAATGTTTATGTCAATTTAGGCTTTTGGAAACTGTTTAGGAGCTGTGAATGTTGATGTAGAATGTTCAAATTATTCTTAAGCTATTTATATGACTCCTCTTGCTTTCATTGTTAAACTGCCCCCACCCCCAGCCCCAAGCAGCATTTACCCCAGGAGCTTCTCTGTCCCAAAGCACTGAATTGTTATAAAACCAGCAGGGGGAATGGAGTGTTGAATTCCGGGCACAGTGACACGGGTGCAATCCCTTCCTACCATGAGTATTCGGTTCCATTTCTTACTGGAAGGCATAAAACTAATTGCTATGTGCATTTTTAAACCACAAAAATGTCCTGGCAGAAAATGAATGCCTGGGGATATTTGTATCCACATCCCACAGTGGAGAGAGCAGGAGAAGTAGTTCCAGTGAAGGGAGAAGCATAAGTCTGCCTTGAAACATCTCTTCAATTTCCAAAATTCATTTTACATATTCTCTTTTGAATAGAACAAGTCTCAAATATTTCTTCAACCACAGAGAAACAGATAGATGTTATTGAAAATGCATGTTATCCCTTCAAATTTGGGAATGAATAATACATAAATTTTCTGTGTGTGTGTGTGTGTGTGTGTGTGTGTGTGTGTGTGTGTGTGTTTAACCAGCATTTCCCAAGCAGGAAAAGGAGATTGCAAATTACAGGGATCTGAGAGCTACTTGACTTCAATGTAGACTGCAAATAAGAGTAGCTCTCTATGCCCCCAATACACAACATCTGGGTTTGTTCATTACTTTCTGTTTGTTTATTTATTTGTTTTTTTCTAATTTTTTAATGTTTATTTATTTTTGAGAGAGAGAGAGAGAGAGCATGAGCAGGGGAGGGGCAGAGAGGGAGGGAGACACAGAATCCAAAGCACGCTCTAGGCTCTGAGCAGTCAGCCCAGAGCCCGACGCAGGGCTCGAACTCATGAGCTGTGAGATCATGACCTGAGCCAAAGTCGGACACTTACCTGACTGAGCCACCCAGGTGCTCTTGTTCATTTCTTTTTAAATAGAATGTTTTATCACAAAGCTGAGAAAGGTGATGACATTGAATAGTTGGTTTTATTTTAAAGGCTATGTAGTCATGGGATATTCTTCTAGAATATCTTTTTAGAAAAAAAGTATCACATCAAGATGTTGTTCTCCTTATTTATAAGAGGAATATGTATTTTAATGTAGGAAATACATAGCTGCAATTTATTTGACACATTTTCCGAGAGTGGAGATGCCAGTTGAAACCGAGAATCAAATAGAATTTTTTGCTAGACTATTAGCTAGTGAGGGATTGTGTATAAGCAATACAGACAATGGGTATTTTAACATTCATTAATTTGATTAATAAATCATAGTGCAGAAGAGGCAATGTATTATGCTTTTCATGATTTGGGGGATAATAATACCTCTAGATATGTGTCTATAGGTGTCAGCATATAAGATAGGCCCTTGTGTTTTCTGACAATAAACTAGGGGTTATGTGTGTTGGTGCATTGTGAGGAAATTCACTTGTTAATATGCCCCCTCTCCTTTTTCAGGAAATCCTAAAAATAATGTAGAACTTATCATTCAGTTGTGAGGATTTTGAATTTATACTAAGTAGTCACTTCATTATTTCTTGTAATATTGAGCTCTAGTAGGACATTGTAAATACAACTTCTATTTTAAAGTTTGATGTTTTCAACCAAGAAGTTAGGGAGGAAATTAAAAAGTATATGGGAGCCAATGAAAATGATAACGCTCTGTGATGTAGCAAAGGCAGTCATAAAAGGCAAGTGTATAGCAATCCAGGCCTTCCTAAAGAAGGAAGAAAGATCTCAGATACACAACCTAACCTTACGCCTTAAAGATCTGGAAAAAGAACAGCAAATAAAACCCAAAACCAGCAGAAGACAGGAAATAATAAAGATTAGGGCAGAAATTAATGCTATCAAAACAAAAGAAACAGTACAACAGATCAATGAAACCAGAAGCTGATTCTTTCAAAGAATTAACAAAATTGATAAACCGCTAGCCAGTTTGATCAAAAAGAAAAAGGAAAGGACCCAAATAAATAAAATCAAGAATGAAAGAGGGGGGATCACAACCAACACAGCAGAAATAAAAACAATAATAAGAGAATATTGTGAGCAATTACATGCCAATAAAATGGGCAATCTGGAAGAAATGGGCAAATTCCTAGAAACATATACACTACCAAAACTGAAACAGGAAGAAATAGAAAATTTGAACAGACCCATAACCAGTAAGAAAACCAGTAACAAACCCAAAACCAGAAGAATTAGTAATCAAAAATCTCCCAAAAAACAAAGAGTCCAGGGCCAGATGGCTTTCCGGGGGAATTCTACCAAACATTTAAGGAAGAGCTAACACCTATTCTCTTGAAGCTGTTCCAAAAAATAGAAATGGAAGGGAAACTTCCAAACTCTTTCTATGAGGCCAGCATTACCTTGATTCCAAAACCAGACAGAGACTCCACTAAAAAGGAGAACTATAGACCAATTTCCCTGATGAACATGGATGCAAAAATCCTAAACAAGATATTAGCCAACCGGATCCAACAATACATTAAAAAAATTATTCACCATGACCAAGTGGGATTTATACCTGGGATGCAGGGCTGGTTCAATATGCACAAAACAATTAACCTGTTTCATCACATCAACAAAAGAAAGGACAAGAACCATATGATCCTCTCAATAGATGCAGATAAAGCATTTGACAAAATACAGCATCTTTTCTTGATAAAAACCCTCAAGAAAGTAGTGATATAAAGGAGAATTCCTCGAGATCATAAAAGCCATATACGAATGACCCAACGCTAATATCATCCTCAATGAGGAAGAACTGAGAGATTTCCCCCTAGGGTCAGGAACAAGACAGGGATGTCCACTCTCGACACTGTTATTCAACACAGTGTTGGAAGTCTTTGCCTCTGCAATCAGATAACACAAAGAAATAAAAGGCATCCAAATCAGCCAGGAGGAGGTCAAACTTTCACTCTTCGCAAATGACATGATACACTATATGGAAAACCCAAAAGATTCCACCAAAAAACTGCTAGAATAGATTCATGAATTCAGCAAAGTTGCAGGCTATAAAATCAATGCACAGAAATCAGTTGCATTCCTATTCACCAACAATGAAGCAACAGAAAGAGAAATCAAGGAATCGATCCCATTTATAATTGCACCACAAACCATAAAATATCTAGGAATAAATCTAACCAAAGAGGTGGAAAATCTATACACTGAAAACCGTAGAAAGGTTATGAAAGAAATTGAAGAAGACACACACAAAAAAATGGAAAAAGAGTCCATGCTCCTGGATAGGAAGAACAAATATTGTTACAGCGTTGATACTACCCAAAGCAATCTACATATTCGATGCAATCCCTATCAAGATAGCGCCAGCCTTCTTCACAGAGCTAGAACAAATAATCCTAAAATTTGTATGGAACCAGAAGAGACCCTGAATAGCCATAGCAATCTTGAAAAGAAAACCAAAGCTGGAGGCATCACAATCCCGGACTTCAAGCTATACTACAAAGCTGTAATCATCAAGATAGTATGGTACTGGCACAAGAGCAGACAGATCAATGGAACAGAATAGAGAACCCAGAAATGGACCCACAAACGTATGGCCAACTAATCTTTGACAAAGCAGGAAAGAATATCCAATGGAATAGAGACAGTCTCTTTAGCAAGTGGTGCTGGGAAAACTGGACAGCGACATGCAGAAGAATGAACCTGGACCACTTTCTTACACCATACACAAAAATAAGCTCAAAAATGGATGAAAGACCTAAATGTAAGACAGGAAGCCATCAAAATCCTCGAGGAGAAAGCAGGCAAAAACCTCTCTGATCTTGGCTGCAGCAACTTCTTACTCAACATGTCTCTGGAGGCAAGGGAAACAAAAGAAAAAATGAACTATTGGGACCTCATCAAAATAAAAAGCTTCTGCACAGCAAAGGAAACAATCAGCAAAACTAAAAGGCAACCAACAGAATGAGAGAAGATATTTGCAAGTGACATATCAGATAAAGGGTTAGTATCCAAAATCTATAAAGAACTTCTCAAAGTCAACACCCAAAAAACAAATAATCCAGTGTAGAAATATGCAAAAAACATGAATAGACACTTCTACAAAGAAGACATCCAGATGGCCAACTGACACATGAAAAAATGCTCAACATCACTCATCATCTGGGAAATACAAATCAAAACCACAATGAGATACCACCTGACACCTGTCAGAATGGCTAACATTAACAACTCAGGCAACAACAGATGTAGGCAAGGATGTGGAGAAAGAGGATCTCTTGTGCATTGTTGGTGGCAATGCAAGCTGGTGCAGCCACTCTGGAAAACAGTATGGAGGTTCATCAAAAAATTAAAAATAGAACTACCCTACGACCCAGCAATTGCAGTACTAAATATTTATCCCAGGGATACAGGTGTGCTGTTTCAAAGGGACACATGCACCACAATGTTTATAACAGCACTATCAACAATAGCCAAAATATGGAAAGAACCCAAATGTCCATCTATGGATGAATGGATAAAGAAGTGATATATATATACACAACGGAGTATTGCTTGGCAATCAAAAAGAATGAAGTCTTGCCATTTGCAACTACATGGATGGAACTGGAGGGTATTATGCTAAGTGAAATTAGTCAGAGAAAGACAAATATCATAAGACTTCACTCATATGAGGACTTTAAGAGACAAAAGAGATGAACATAAGGGAAGGGAAACAAAAATAATATAAAAATGGGGAAGGGAACAAAACATAAGAGACTCTTAAATACGGAGAACAAACAGAGGGTTGCTGGAGGGGTTGTGGGAGGGGGAATGGGCTAAATGGGTAAGAGGCATTAAGGAATCACTCCTGAAATCAATGTTGCACTATATGCTAACTAATTTAGATGTAAATTAAAAAAAAAATTTAAAGTTAAAAAAAAGTTTGATGGTCATATGTATTTTAAGGAATTTATCTCAAAAACTATGCAATATATTTCAAAATAAAGAGTATTTTTAAAGGTTAAAAATAGATAGCAATTTTTTTTAATTTTTTTTTTCAATGTTTATTTATTTTTGGGACAGAGAGAGACAGCACATGAACGGGGGAGGGGCAGAGAGAGAGGGAGACACAGAATCAGAAACAGGCTCCAAGCCACCAGCCCAGAGACTGACGCGGGGCTCGAACTCACGGACCGCGAGATCGTGACCTGGCTGAAGTCGGACGCCTAACCGACTGCGCCATCCAGGCGCCCCTAGATAGCAATTTTATAAAAACTAACACTAGGAAAGAAATGAAAGGCTATGTAAACTTAATGAGAAACATCTCAAGAATTTATTTTTAAATCAAAAAATGTGTAGCTCCCAGTGCCTAGAAACAGAACCCCAGAAACTTGCACCGAAGTTTAAATGAAAGCTTACTGTAGAGGTGCGTCTTGTAATGAGATGTAGGGACCTCCTATGTATGTCTTTTTTCATGCAGTGTATCTTTTTTTTCATCCAGAGTATCCTCAACTATTTTCATTCGGTGCCTAGCACATAATCCATATGTATTAAATAGTTATGCTAAACTAATAGGTGAATTTTTAAAAGGTGGTAGAGGAAAGAAGGAAGGAAGAAGAGGCCTAGAAAATGGGAAACCCAGAAAGTGTTTTAGATGCCTTTTGCATATAAATTGTAGCCACTGGTCCTCTAAAGCTTTGCTAAAGGAGGTGATGGAGATGAAGGGTAGAGTGCACTTGCAGGAGCTGTCCAGAGCTGTCACGGGTACAATGATCCAGCTTGAATTTGTAGTTTTATGTGCAGACATCTATATTATTGCCATGGCTCTCACTGAGGCAAAAAGTGAGTTTTATGCTGACGACAGGAGCCCAGAGTATAGGCAACAATAGTTGAGTGTTATTATTTGATACTAAGTGTTTTTGTCTGGATTGTGATATGGGGTGAATGAACTCTGCAAACCCAGGAGAAGGCTTGGGGAGGGAAATGTGACTGGCAGGGTGTTACCTACGCTCCTTGAACTGGGGTGTCCGATCTCCCTTCCCAACGCCCAAACCAATCGTTAAGCCAAATGCCTCTTACTGAAGAGAGCCTTGCAGATAACCTGAGGTAAATCCACTGGAGTGTGCAAAATATTTTATCTAGAGAAAAGACCTATAATGAACGAGTGAGGCTTTTATGATTTATTACAACTTTCACAATACTAAAAGCAGGTGGAGTTATTTTCCTAGCAATACAAAGTAACACACCCTTGGAAAATACTTAGAAAAACTTTGAATTATCCAAGGAGTTATTTTTTAAAAGAAGTTTATGTTTCTTATTTTTAATTTACATTCTTGAACATCTGTTGTATGCCACATACTTTTAGCTGCTTTGCTTTGAGTTTTTTCTTTGCATTTTCTTATTTTCTTAATTGAGGTGTAATTCACTTGCTGTAAAATTCACCTTATAAAAGTGTACAATTCAGGGCACCTGGGTGGCTCAGTCGGTTGAGTGTCCGACTCTTGGTTTCGGCTCAGATCTGATCTCACAATTTGTGGAATCAGGTCCACGCTGCCGGTGAGAAGCCTGCTTGGAATTCTCTCCCTCTGTCTCTGCCCCTTCCCCACTTGCCCTCTCTCTCTGTCTCTCCCTCTCTCTCTCAAAATAAGTAAGTAAACTTTATAAAGAAGTGTACAATTAATCCCCCCATTTTAGTATATCAGAGAGGCGGTACAACCACCGCCACTATCTAATTCTGGAACATTTTCATTACTCCACGAAAATACCCCATTAGCAATGGCTCCCCATTTCTCCCCCTCCTCATCTTCAGATAATCACTCATCTACTGTCTCTGTCTATGGACTTACCTATTCTGGACATTTCATATCAGATCATGACCTGAGCCAAAGTCAGATGCTTAAGATGCTTAACCCACTGAGCCACGCAGGCGCCCCATAATGTTTATTTATAATTGAGCTGGGGGAAGAGAGAGAGAGAGAGAGAGGTAGAGAGAGAGGGAGACACAGAATCTGAAGCAGGATCCAGGCTCTGAGGCCGACACGGGGCTCAAACCCACAAACCGTGAGATTATGACCTGAGCCGAAGTTAGATGCTTAACTGACTGAGCTACCCAGGCGCCCTGGGAATTTTTTTTTTTTTTTCGGTGGGGTGGATGTTGGGTGATGCCTGGGTCCACAAGGGAGGTCATTTTGGAATGGACCCCGTTACCTAGGGTGGACCTGGGTGATACTGATTGCACCAGTACAAACTTTAAAGTGGCGTGAATGCATTGGGTACTGAGATTCTTCTGCAAAATGGGAACAGAAGGATGCTTAAGAAAACCTTACTTTCTCACGAATATAGCATAGCATTGTTCAATGTTGCTTCACATTTTAATTTCAACTTTAAAAGCTAGGCAAAAGTGAAAGCATGTAATGGTCAGGATCATCTGGGTCTTTTTACTGCTCTGTAATGTGCTTCACTGGAACCATATTTCTGGCTAAAATTTTGGAAATTTGTGTCACTGGCAACTGTTGCCACCTTTCTTTATTTTGTTTTCAATTTTCTAAGCCCCCATGAACTGGTTTATTATGACTTTTTATTTTTGAAATGAAACAATGCCACAGTGCTGCAGGACACATAAGTTTTGATTTCATATTTTTAATTTAAATAAAGTAGAAACTTTGGGACTTTTCTCCTCCAATCACAGACCTGGGTGTGGCAGGGGCTGTCACTTTTTCCTCTAATAAGAAGATGAGGAACTAGTCTGGCTTATCAGTAGGGAACAGCCATAAGGTAAATGTCAAGGAAAAAAGAGTGTATTTGAAAGAGGAAGGCTCAGCTGGTTAGACAGAGCACAGTAGTGTGTACAACATTGCAGAGGAAAATGAAGGTGTGATACAAGAAAAAGCTTAAGAGAAAAAAGTCACAGAATGGCTGGGAGAGGAAGAGCTGGTTTTCCTAATAGAGGATATAATCTACTATACCTTACAAGAAAGGAAGGAAGGAAGAGAGAGGGGGAGAAAGAGAAAGAGGAAGGAAAGGAGGGAGAGAGAGGGGGAAAACAAGAGAGGGGAAGGAAGGAAGGAAGGAAGGAAGGAAGGAAGGAAGGAAGGAAGGAAGAAAGAGAAACAAGAATGGATGGTCAAGGGCGGGGGGAAGTCTTGTGTTCTCTTTAAAATAAAATAAAAAAGAAATGGGAAAGTTAGGGAAAAGTTGAAAAACTCATGACAATTTCTATTAAAAAGGACTTGAAGTGTCTCTGCTAGCATTCACCAAGTTGAGCCTTTTGCTCAAAATGTTCTTTTTGTGAATCCTATTTAACGATAGCAAGAAAATAGTTTTGAAAGCAAAGAAATATGTTAAAGGTTGTTGTCATCTATCTGCATAACAGAAATTGCAAGAAAAGGCTCTTGCTTAGTTTGTGGGGCTCAGAAAGCCACATGAGAGGTGGTCAAAGCCAATAGATACTTGCTTAAGGTGTTGCACGTATTTATAGACTCACAGCATCTTACTTTTACAAAGACTTCCTCATTCATTGTTCCCCGCTCATCAGCCCTAGCCACTGGCCAATGAAATAATGATGATAGAAATTCCCGTCCTGACACAAGTCCATAAACTCTTGTCAAAGTAGAGACTGTTTTTGATCAATGCTTTATCTTTCAGGCTGACTGTTTTGAATAAACGAATGTGGAGAAATAAGCCGTAGAGTTTGGCTATTTTAATGAAATTGAATTGCAACAAAAAGATTAGGAAAGTTTTCTAGGTTATCAATCATCAACTCTATACTTTTCGTGTCCCCTAGAAACTCAAAACATAGAAAGACTGTTCTAGATAGATATGCAGCCAAATACATTTTTAAGAGTCTCCTGCCCAATGCCATTATGCTGTCTTTCTTTTCAGAAACTGGTTCCACAATCTCTACTTCTCTGTCTCTCTGATGATAGATAGATGATAGAGAAATATAGAGACATACATAGAAACACACACACACACACACACACACGATGATCTTGCATATATATGGCATTTCTGTTTACCAAAAGCAGTTTCCTTAAGTTCTATAAGAGCTCCAATTTCTCAGGATATGAAAGGACTATATAGTCTTCATCACATATGGGTAGGACCCCTTCAGAAACATGAGTTTATTTTGCACACTGGGTTGTCACTGCATATACTCTCTACCTCAGAGCATATACTCTTTGTTGCTCCATGGATAGAACAGTTCCTAGCAGCGGTTGTGTGACCACATATTGACTGTACACGTTGTTTTGCTCTGCTCTGAAAAACACATGTATCCGCTTGTTCTCTTGGCCAAAATATTCCAGAAAAAAGGCTCAGCTTGGCTCAGCATTGGTGAGATACCTCTCCTGAACCAGTCAGCTGAAACCAAGACTGGGTCACCTTGCACATGGTGGCTCCGGTGAGGATGGTGGAAGGAGTGGTTACTGATCATGGGTGTCCACTGCAACATAAAAGTTGAGCCAGCATTTGATTTGTAACTAACGAGGTGGTTTTGTTGTCACAGAAGTTTTTTGATCAGGATAAGATACCTTCTTTTCTCTTAATGACTTTTCTAGGGTTAAAGAATCAATGCTACATAAATCCAGCTAGACTGTGACCTTTTAACGTCCTGTGGGTGGAAGACCAAGGTCTAACCCTTAGGGGCTTAGGGCAAGGCTGCTGGTGGACCCTTACTCTTGGCACAGGCAGGTAACAGGCTTAATGAAATGATCGTCGCTCCTAAGCAACATACCCAAACTCTGCTTCTCAACAAGCAGGAATCAGCCCTGGGCTTCATGTGAGGGAGTTTGCTCATAGTCCCAAGAGTGATACAAAAGACAAAGTTGGGGTAATGGGAGCATTAAAAGCAAGACATACAGATCAGAGTCGCAGTCCTAAGCATGGAGGCGGAGAGGATGAATTTATGTAAAAGACAAGAACTTGGAACTAGTGTGTCAAACCAGAGCAAAAATATCTAGAAAGAAGGATAGAAACAGAATTAGCTGAACTTATTTTATGGTTCAGCCACAAGAAATTCTTGCGGGGGTTCTTTTAAACCTTGGGAAGGAACCATGAAAAGCAATGAGCTGATTCTGACACCACAATAATAATAACAATAAGAGCAGCTAACATTATCAGACACTTTCTGTGTGCCAAAATGTATGCTAACTGCTTTATAACAATGATCTCATTTGGCAGACCAGATTTTATATTTAGTTTATTTTAAAATGTAGATCCTACGATATATTTCTGTATAAAGAAATCAAAGAGTGTGGCTCCTTCTTATGCATTCCTTTCAGCACATAACCTTTGGGAATATTTTGATGAATCCTTAATTTTCTGACATGCAATGATTTTAGATTAGATTTTTAATGTGATGGTGATAGAGCTTTTATGGCTTGTCCTCCTCAGTTGCTTGAGAACGTTCTGGTGAGCTGTTAGTCCTGTACTTGTATGTAATTGTCATTTCTCTGGCAATTGGCTAATATAATCATCAGGAAATCATTGCTTTTTTAGCCTTTAAAAATGTGCTATTTACCTCATTTCTATCGTTTTTCTGTAAGAACTCTTAGTTCTGATTTAGCTGTTATTTAAACATTACTATTATCTCTCTGACAGCTTACCATTTTGGTCAGCTTTTCAAGGTTTAATTTTTTTTCCTTAGGATGTTTGATTGTCCGGAGAGCGCATGAGACTGCTTTGTTCTGAATTTTAATGGCCAGTTAGGGTAGGAAGCACCACTTTTTGTTTTGAATATATTTTGCCACGAGTGTATATTTTTTCCCCTCTAACTCAAAATATTGTATGTGCATTAGGCTTATAACAAGCTTAATTCAAATCGTACATGTAAATATACTTTGTCTAGTGGGCTTTTCTGTTAACATTCCTGAGTTTTTGTTTTAGCACCCTAATGTGCTGCCTTTTACGTTAGAACAAAAGCCCCCAAATGTCGGTTCATCAGCTGACAATACCAGTTTTGTCTCTTAATTAGAAAAGAGAATAAAGCTGTTTAGGGGTGTCAATAAAATGACAGATGCATCATTAGCAGACGGCTATGGTGGATCAGTTCTGTGCAAATACTTGGAATGGAATTAATAGGAATTTCTGCTAGCATATTTAAATCACAAGCTGGGGGAAGGAAGCAGTGTTTTAATGCAGTGCAGTAGTAAAAGCAAACGGGAGTGAACGGCCATTTAAGACCGAATTAAGAGTGTAAGGGAAACCAGGTTGCAATAGATAATAAATTACTGAGAATTTTATATATTATTAATATATCACAAATGAGCCATTATGGGTATGATATGATTAATTCATTTAATAAATATTTATTGAGGGTCTACTACATGCCAGGTGGTAAATTTAATGAGAGAGTACAAGCCCTGAGTCCAAACCCAATGTGACTGTCCCTTGTAATTAGTAGGACAAAATTTCAGTTCAATGATAAATCTCTCAAGAGGTTCTTTGAAGTTTTGCATTGGATGGTCTCACACTGTGTAAAACCCAGGTCACTCAGTGTGATTCAAAAGAGAATTCCATTTAGTTACTATTTTCTAAATGGTTGGCAAGGTTGCTTTAGCAAGTATAGGCAGGTGCACATGGGTGTATCACGCACAAGATGTTGTATCATGTTTTTCAGTGATCAAGAAGCAGTTTACTCACAAGGGGCACCTGGGTGGCTCGGTCAGTTAAGCGTCCACCTTCAGCTCAGGTCATGATCCCATGGTTCGTTAAGTTTGAGACCCTCGTGGGGCTCTGTGCTGACAGCTCAGAGCCTGGAGCCTGCTTCGGATTCTGAGTCTCCCTCTCTCTCTGCCCCTTTCTCTCTCTCTCTCTCTCTCTCTCTCTCTCTCAAAAATAAATACACTTTAAAAAGAAAGAATCATTTTACTCACAAGACTAATCACTGTGCTTAGTCATGCACATATTTATTAATAAATGAGAAAAGAGTCCATATAAAACTGAAAGCAGGCAATAGACTAATTGGATAAATTTCAAGAAGGATATGAATTATCATGCTAGAAGACCTTCATTTTATTTGAAATCTATTCAGTGTCTATTCATTCTGTCAGCACTTAGAACACCTGAGTTATTCCATGTACTGTGATTGTCCTGAGGGTTGAAAATGAAACATATAGTCCCTGCCCTCAAGGAGTTCCCAGTTTAGCCTTTGTTTGTGGGCTGATTCTGATAAATTAGAGACCCTCCCTATGATACATGACCCCATGAAGTAGAAGAATACAAAATGTCATAGACCTCTATGGGTTGGCCTTGGAGCAGTGTAAAAATGCCATTTTTTGCTAAATCTCTGCAGGAAGACTATATCCACCCTTAGTCAAGACCTACGTACGTAACCTTGTGGGTGACCCTGAGTTTATGCCTGGAAACTTCAAGCGTGTCCTCTCAGGAACTGCCATGTTCTCACTTCTTGCCCTCACAGTCTCCATTTCAATCACTTTTGTCCCAGTGTTGTATCTAGTGTGTTTAACACCCAGAGGGGATTTTTAACACTCCTTTCTCTATATGACAATATCGTTTACTGATAAATGATAGGGAATCAGTAATAAGTCTTTTTTTAATATTTTAGTTTTTAAATTAATAAAGAAACTCAATTTAATAAGTATTATCCAAAATCAGTAAAATACTTCATGTGTGAACTAAAATTCACATTTCGCAAACAAACATACTACTACATCTTGCAGTTTGCATTGTTTCGTTAAGATTTTAAGCAGAAATAAAAATTCCAAAGGGTTACAAAGAATGACAGAATTGTGACTGGCTGTCTTTCTTCATCATTACAGTCATTGTGCCATCATATTTATTTAGAATCTACTTATCCTTATTTCAATAAAGGACTATGTAGAACCACCAAGGTCAGTTAGCAAACATGAATTACATTCAGAATGAGTTTATATACTTTCAAGCAGTTCAGAATTGTACTCTTGAAATAAATGCATGTAGCTGAGTCTGGGTGTGTCAGGAGAGACGGCTGTGTAACTCGTTCTTCTAATTTAACTTTCTTACAGAATACCATGTTCGTAAAAGGACATGTAAGAAAATTTGCTAGCTTGCATAATAAGCCCAGCAATTGCTGGACCTTAGATCAACAAAAGGAATACTTTATCACTAATATTGTTAAAAATGTTGGCACTTGGTGATAATAAAAACAGACCTACTTTTAACAGTTTCATCGTTGTTTTTGAATTCTCTGTAAAGTGACCCACCTTATTGCCAGTGCCCAGAGTGGATACCTCCACCATTCTGCCCTTGATCTGCCATTGCACTTGACTACCTGCTTTCACCTGTGGGCCGAGGCCCACCTGAGCCCAAAACCAGGGTTATCCTCAAGCAGACCCTGGGAGTGCTTGGTGGCCTGAACTTACACTTCTGTCTAGACCCTGATCTGTGTGGGATCACTTGACAACTCCCTGAGTATGAATCTCTGTTATTACTCTACCCTGGTGCAAACCCTTTACTTAAATGACATTCTAGACTTTGTAACTTGTCTGCCTGGACCTACCTTGCTTACCTGCCCCTCTTTGCCTTTTTAAAAAATTGTTATTTATTTGTTTTGAGAGAGAGAGAGAGAGAGAGAGAGAGAGAGAGAGAGAGAGAGAACGAGAGCAGGGGAGGGGCAGACAGAGGAGGAGAGAATCCCAAGCAGTCTCCACATTGTCAGCACCAGAGGCCAATGAGGAGCTCTGTCTCACGAATGGAGAGATCATGACCTGAGCTGTAATCAAGTGTTGGACGACTAACCAACTAAGCCACCCAGGCACCCCCCTCTTTGCCTTTAATGACGGTGGTCTTCCTATCTTATGTTACTAATCAGCCCACCCCTTTACCTTTGTCTGCACTCTGTCCCTGGTGCGCCTGCCTCCCTGGCTTCTTTACTGGCCCAGCTTCATCACTTTACAACCTATCTATCTCCTTGGTTTTGGTGGCCAGCAATTAGGGAGTAGCAAATTGATAAGTCAAAGTATGGTTTGTATAGGTTTCTTCCAGGGCTGCCGGTAGAGATGGGACACAGTATTGCTTTGACCAGATGAGAGCTTTGGGAAATGCCAACTGACTAAGGCCAAGGACAATGAAAGCACCTGCCTGCCCACTGTCCCCTGTTGCCCATGTACTTACTGTTTCACTAAAGTGAGCTGGGAGAGGATTTTCAGGGTTTCTCTGCCTTTTTAAGTCTTTTCTCACTCTTGCTTATTTTTTTCACAGCGGTGCCATGACTTTTAAAATAATCCATCCTACACCTAATGAAATACCTTTAGTGGCTTTACCTTTCCAGTCTGTTCCAGATCTTTCTAGCTGTTTTCCAGACACCAGACTGCCCTGTCTGCCCCATACATCATCCTCCACCTTCCCCCAGCCAGTTTCTGCCCCTGCACTTGGTTTGTATTGATTCCATCTCATCCCCTACTCCATCTGCTACAATTTTGCTTAGCCTCCAATGTACCAGTGCCCTGTGACTCCACCTCCACCCCCTTCCTCCCCCAAGCAGGTCCCTGCTGTCTTCTCTCTGCCTTGTGGTCCGTCTGAGGACACCCCTTTATAGCAGTTATTCCTTTGTAACCTTCCTGTCTCAGCCTCAGATCTTCCAGGGGAGGGACTGTATTTTGTTCATCGTATATGTGGTCATGTCTGCCACTGTTGGTGATAGAATGTAGATAATTTTTTAAAAAATGGTTAAAGAATAAAAGTGATAAACAAAAACAATGCTACAGAGATTTTGTGTATTACTGCTCTTATTTACTTACTTAGAGCTATGTTTGTCCCAGAGTTTGGAGTGAAGATAGAAACTGCCAAATTTAAAGGAATGAAAAAGAATGCAGACAAGGAGCCCTGTGAAACTCAGGGGACCGAACCTATCACTATTGTACAGAACATCATCTAATAGTTGCTATTTTAAGAACTCCAGTCATAACAAAAATCTTTAGATTATGATCATTGTGCAATGATATCGAGTCAGGGAAATTTGTGATAAAATTTATAAGTATTGCTATCCTGAACATTTTGTAATAGTAGATGCTATACGAGGCTGACTCGTCAAAAATATTTCATTCCTCTATGATCCAAAACAAAGGAATTGCTTTATTTTCACCAATAGCACTTCCAATGTACATGGCTTTTAATTGGTAGTGGGTCTACTCAGAGGTAGGCCACTATCAAAGATTCTTCCATGTACTACATAACGTTACATCCATCAACTTCGTTTCTGCGAGGAAAAGAAGGCTCAGTTCACTTTATCTTTGCTTTTTTTTTTTTTTTTCACGTAATAACCACAAGGTGAGGAGGACAGAGGCTGGACCATCAATGCCATCACTTATTACCACTGATTCTTTTTAAAGTTAGAATTACTTACTCACTCACACGTTCATTCTTTCCACAAACATGTATCAAACACTTGCCGTATGTCAGACACCTTGCCGGGTTCCAGGCAAACTAGGTCCAACAAGGTCGAGGGTTTATGGTGTTGACAGACAAGCGGTCTCCTCTGTAGTATGGCATACCCTGTATCGATGGCAAAGATGGGCACTCTTTGCTTTGGGGAAATAGGCTCTTTCGAAAATGGAGACATGAGAGCACACAAGAGAAAAATGGAAGTGAATTTAAGATATCTGTCTCGGTGTGCATTATAGCTATAGTCAGTACTCAGCTGTTAAATCCAGCAAAAATTCCGTTGCTTTAATTA
The DNA here is from genome assembly GCF_014898765.1 of Herpailurus yagouaroundi. Classification (NCBI taxonomy): domain Eukaryota; kingdom Metazoa; phylum Chordata; class Mammalia; order Carnivora; family Felidae; genus Herpailurus; species Herpailurus yagouaroundi. The sequence goes on from NW_024412406.1 coordinate 19,337,219, forward strand.
ATTTCTTTGTGCTGATTCTTCCTAGTAAGCCTTAATTTTAACAAAGTTAATTAGGTTGAAGATTAAAAATCCCATTAGTGTCGATCATTCACTTCTTGGCTCTGTCAACAAGGTGCTAAAACCTTGTTCAGTTCCAGAGGGGGCAAAAAGGAGGTGCTCCAGCTAGCCATTTGGCATTCTTTCGGTCTAATGCTGTTTTTGAGGCTTTAAATGGATATCTGATACCAGTGTCATTTTAAAGCATATTTTTGTACTTTTCCAAGCATCGCTTATCTGAAGTTCTTTAGACCTGTGGCTCTTTATTTTCTGAGAGGTTTATGGCAATTGTATGTTTGCTGAGAAACTCCATTCCGTCTACTCTGATTATCTAATTTGCAGGTTTGCAGGGCATAGATTTTTAATCAGGGACCTGTTCCCACTGCCACCTTGTCTGTCAGTTTATTATGGTTAAAGACGCAGTGGTGGCTAATATCTCACCCAGAGCAGGAGAAAACAAACAATTAATAAACTCATGAATTACCTGCAAGCCATAATTCTGTTCACAATACTGGCTTGAGTTATACTTTCTGCCTTGGCTCCCTCACCTGACGTACAGTGGCAAGAACTGCAGAAATCCAAACGCTACTGTTAACACTCACTCCCAAGTGGTGGCTATCCTGCAGCAGCCTCACAGCCAGAAGGGGGACCAAGACCAGAGGAAGGAAGGACAAGCCACAGGACTGTGCGTATTATCTCATTCACAATGGAAAGTCTTCAGTGGCAAAGAACCCAGGGAGGGTGGTGGGGGTGGGAAGCCATCTGCAATCAAATTCAGACTGGGGCTGGGGCGCCTGGGTGGCTCAGTTGGTTAAGTGTGCGGCTTTTGGTTTCACCTGAGGTCATGATCTCACAGTTTGTGAATTCAAGCCCCTCGTGGGGCTCTGTCTGTGTGCTGACAGCAGGGAGCCTGCTTGGAATTCTGTTTCCCTCTCTCTGTCCCTTCCCCTCTCTCTCTCTCTTTCTCTCTCTCTCTCTCCCCCCCCCCCAAATAAATAAAGAAACTTAAAAAAAAACCTTTAAAGAAATTCAGACAGGGGCATGGCAAGGGCACTTCCATTTTCTGAACAGAGTAGAAGGCCATGGGAAATTTGATCAAGGGTCAAGATTTGAAAAACAAAGTAAACATTATTCAGAACATTATTCTCCAAGCAGATTCACCTAAAGATGAGGGAGAATCAGAACAGGGCATAAAAATTTATCTGGGACATGAGGGCCCAGAAAAGATGGAGAAACTCCAAAAGACTAGATAGAGCAAATGGGATGGCAGGTAGGTAGTTGAGCCTTCAAGGGCGTGTGTGTGTGCGGGGGGGGGGGGGGCGTTTGGGTTGAAAGGGGTGTGTAGTGATGCATAGAATGTTCTGCACATAGAGCATCATCAGAAGCATGTTCACATGGGAAAGCAGAACATCTTTCCTTGAACTACCATTCATAAATCCCGACCATTGGCATTATTATTATGTAGACACCTTAAATCAGTGTGAATAGGTGGGACCATGACAGACTGACACACGAAATGCAAAAACGCAGGGTTTCATTTATAAATGGTCTCTTGCTATAATATCATTGAAAACTAGGGCCCAGGGCAAACTCTGTAGAGCTGGTTTCCTGTCAAGAACCTATTGATAGACTTGGGTTACCTCTACCTGGAGAATAGAAGTACCTATTCATGGAGAAGCAAGGTGGGATTTCTTCAGGGAAAATGTGTTCTCTTTGCACTTCAAGTTCATCATTTAAATAATGATGAGAACAGTTATTTCTGTGGTCCACTTTAATTCTAAAAATCTATGATACTTGACTCCATGAGTGTTATTATTTCTGCTTAACTTATCATTCCCTCTCCTCTCTTCTTTGCTGAAAAAAAACTCTTTGAATCTGTCACCTATGAACCCACCCCAAAACGTAGCTCTGCTACTGGGGAAATCCTGTTCAAGCCTGTTGGGCACAGTATTTTGTCTGTTTCTCAGAGCTTAGGTGTTAATTGAGTCTTTAGCACCGCCTCTTATCTCTTCACACACTCCCTGTTCTGGTCAACCTCTACTGCCTATGAGAGTCTGCTTGAATATGCTCCAATGTACCTTCTCTGTTCAGAGCCTCAGCCTTAGCTCATGCATTTTGCATCACAGCTCAAGACAGGAAGGCAAGTAATCTTATTGACATCCTGCAAAGGGACGGACAGCATGGTCCTAGCTCACTCAGTTAATCCCTCTCAATAGGTAGAATTATTGTTTTAAGACATGGTTTCTCCACTAGAAACTTCTTGAATATTTAAAGAAGCCCACACCTTACCTGGCCCATGTATATATTCACTTAGCATATTCTTTTTTTAAATTTTTTAACATTTATGCATTTTTGAGAGACAGAGAGACACAGAGCATGAGTGGGCGGGGGAGGAGGCAGAGAGAGAGGGAAGCAGAATCCGAAGCAGGCTCCAGGCTCTGAGCTGTCCACACAAAGCCTGATGTGGGGCTTGAACCCACAGACTATGAGATCATGACCTGAGCCAAAGTTCGACGCTTAGCCAACTGAGCCACCCAGACACCCCTCAGTTAGCATATTCTTATGTGCCAAGAACATACACCTCAAGTCTGCATTCCTTGAGAGGCAGAACTGGGCCTTGCTGCCCCATCTGAAATGGTCATCTGGCCATTAGATCTCTCCTAATTAATATGAAGAGCAGCTCTGGGATGATAAAAACATCTCTTGGGTTAAGGTTTCAAGGAATCTCAATTTTTTCTCTATCTACCCCCCTCCCCTTACACACAGGCACACACACACATACACACATAACCATTCAATAAAAAGATAGTAAATGTGATTGGTCAGATAGTAGGAATCATGGACAAGAAAGATGAAACATGGGATCTTTTCTCCCTGGCAAATAATAGGGCGGGTACGTGTTGATGTACTTTGAAGGAAAGGAGGGGAAGAAGGAGGTAAGAAGAGGCAGAATAGGGTCTGTTTTGTACTTTGTACTTTATCTACCAACTGCGTTATATCTATATTGTTTTCCAATTAGTGCAGGTAAAAGGCATTGCATACCCAGAACGACTTAATCAGTCATCTCCATTCATTAATCAACTCAGAAACCGGAGCCTCCAGCTTCAAGTTGATGTAATTTCAGCCTGCAGGAAAGACTTTCTTCTCATTAAGGTCCTAAACTTGGCTTGTTTCTTAGTTACCTAAAATTAGAATGGCCAATCTTCCATAAGTACATATTATTAATCTGCTCATTATTATTCAAAATAATTTATTGAGTGCATACTATGTAAATCACTTTATACAAGCTCTATGAAAGGAACAAAAAAAGTAATGAGAGTATCAGCTCCTGTTTCAGTTTAAATGTCACTGTTTCAGTGAAGCCTTCCCACACCGTGCAGTCTCAATGCAGCATTCCTGCCCCTTGCAATCGGATCTTCTTGCTTTATTTTCTCTGCAGCTTTGTCACTCACTGTGTTTCTTTCGATTAGTGGTGTGTTTAAGTGATTATTAGTTTTCCCCAAGAAGGATGTAAGTTCCATGATAACAGAATCTTGAATTTTGTGCAGTTCGTGTGTTAGCCCAGGTTCTCCAGAGAAACAGAACCAGTAGGATGCATATGTATAGGTATATGCCTGTGTGTGTGGTATGTATACAATAGATGGCATGTATATATGATACTTACACGTGTACGTATATAATGTGTATATATGATTTATTTTAAGGAATTGGCTTCCAGGAGCTGTCAATGTAAAATCCATCGGGCAGGATGGCAGGATGGAGACTTTCAAGCAGGAGCTGATACTATAGTCTTGAGGCAGAATTTACACTTTCTCAGGGAAAACTCGGTTTTGCTTTTTAGACCTTTCGACTGATTGGGTAAGATTGACCTCCATTATTGACGGCACTCTCCTTTACTTAAAGTCAACAGATTGTAGACATTCACCACACCTACAAAATACCTTCACAGAACATCTAGATGAATGTTTGATCCAATAACTTAGTACTGTAACCTGGCCAAGTTGACACAGAAAACTAGCCATCACACCTGTATATCTCTACCGTTTAGCACAGAGCCTGGCACATGGTGGATAGTCAGTAATATCCATTGGTACCTACTAATTAATTCATTTTATAGGCTTGACAAGATACCCTGTATGATGCGACCCTGTCCTCCTGGGATTATAATCTAGATGGGAAGACACATCCCACACAAGGAAATAATTAAGCCACAGCACCGGGAGTGTGTGATTCAGAGCTAACGGGAGTGATACTAGGACCAATTAAAAAAAAAAGAAAAGAAAAAAGACTAGGCATTCAGAGAAGGGAAGATCCTTGTTAGTAGGAGGAATGTGAAAAGATCTGTTTGGGGGTCTGGTATTCTATGTCAGGTTGTTATTTCATTGCCATTTTTCAGTGTGTGACAATAACAACCCAGCGGGGTGGCTTTCCCTTTGCCCTCTCTGGGTCTGTAGCTGTCTGTCTTCAATTCATCTCTGCAGGTGAGAATGGCAGTGAACTGTTCTCTTGGGGGGATGTGCCTCTGTGGTTGGGTTCCTACGAATGAGTGGCCCTTCTGCCTCCTTTGAACTACCATCCTCTTGGATCGTGTGGGTCAGCTCTTAATTGGGTGGGTGAGGTGACTCATTTAAGCTATTTTGTACTTAGTGACTTTAGTGTTATACTTTACTGACTGTAATAAATGTCATTTTGTTAATTAGTTTGGGAATCTTTTAATCTTGAGGAAAATAGCAGAAACTATCTTACGTATTTATTCAGATAATTTCCTACAAAAGTTATACTTCTTAAGGAAGCTAGAAGACTTTGTTATTACACCTGTATATGGTATTAAAAGGTAAATACAAACATTTAAGTGGAAATGAATAAGAAAGTTGGTGTAGGGTGAAGTGTGTTCATCTCGTTGCCTCTGTTGCTGGCTGCTTATGACTTCCAAGTGAGGGGATATGTGATATGTGTACAAGATGGGGGGGACCCCTGGGGTCTTAAAGGGGCCATGTGGTACAGGGCAAGAGACCTAATGTTCTCTGGGATCTGCTACTGAAGTATGGCCTCTGGCAAGTTTCATGTCATTGTGGGGACAAATTCAAAATGGAGTTGGAATAGCCTTTAAACATTTTAAGTCCTGAAACACTGCTCAAAATCTTACATTTAATTCTAATTTGTGAAACAGAGAAAGCCAATGCCGGAAGCCAAAGTCGGCAGGGAGGTGTCTGGATGTGTGTGTGTGTGTGTGTGTGTGTGTGTGTGTGTGTGTGTGTTAGTAGCTGAAGGCCACCAGCTGCAGCCTTCATTCCTTGTCCCCCAGAGGACTTTAGAAAATCCCTAAGGTTTCAGAGTACAGTACTGTTTGCAAGGCGTAAATCCAATGAAATGGAATGATGCCTTTGCCTACTTTGAAATTCTGTGAAAAAAATTGTGAATGAGATAATTCATAAACAAGTTTTTATAAAGAAGTGTTTTCTTTTGGGGCACCTGGGTGGCTCAGTCAGTTAAGCATCTGACTTCAGCTCAGGTCATGATCTTGCAGTTCACGAGTTCGAGCCCCAGGTCGAACTCTGTGCTGACAGCTCGGACCCTGGAGCCTGCTTCAGATTCTGTGTCTCCCTCTCTCTCTGCCCCTCCCCTGCTCAAAAATAAATAAAAATAGAAATATTTTTATTAAAAAAAATAGAAGTGTTTTCTTTAATAATTACATAAGAAATATGAGGACATATCTTGCTACACGTGGTTGAATTGATCCAGGAGTATCTAGAGTAACAATGTGAAAAGCCCTTTTACTTGGCTTCTCTTTCCTGTCCCCCACCCCCACCCCAAGCTCTATTGGGAGTTTGGTTTGAAACCTCCCAGATCTTTATTTTTGCATTTATTTTATAAATACATGAGAAGAGGGGCACCTGGGTGGCTCAGTCAGTTGAGTGCCCAACTTCGGCTTAGGTCATGATCTCGCGGTCCGTGAGTTCAAGCCCAACATCAGGCTCACTGCTCTCAGTGCAGAGCCTGCCTCAGATCCTCTGTTCCCCTCTCTCTGTTTCTCCTCCCTCACATGCCAGGAGGAGGCATTTATATAAATTGGTTCATATTGGACTTATTATTCTATAGTTTACCTCTTTCACTTAACAGCATGCCTTAAAAGTCTTTTAGCATCAGTAAGATACATCTCATTCTTGCTAAGGCATGTGAGAGAATTCCCACTATTAACAGCCCTGGAAATTATCAATCTTTGAAATATTTCCTATCAGGAAAGCAAATTCAAAATATTCCTGATGTTTTATTTTCTTTGATTGTTCATTCATCTGAGCACTCTCTATATATTGGCAAGGTGGCTTTTCCATATCTACTATGTTGAAAGTTGCCTAAGGTCTAAAAAGAGATTCTAACCATGGAATCTGTTTAACAGAGGTGTTGACTGCTATGCTTTATGTCCCTCAAAAGAAATTGAGGACCTGAAACCTGTAAAGCAATTTTCTTCTGGGATTCAAACATATTTTCATGGACTCATAGTCATTAGTGGCCTTGAATAGAGAACATTTTACTAATTAGCAGAAACTCATTGTTCTCATGATGAAATGTAAATAGAATTTGAATTAATAAATGCAATAATTACCATTCCCATCTTGACTTAAAATGCCAGATCCAGCAATTTTAAAGTCCCAGTATTCTCTTTTTAACTGTTTTTGGGTCAGTTTACTTGTTAGTTCGATAGAGATTTTTTTAAATAGATATTTAATAGATTTTTTTCCTTTAAAAACAAAACAAAGCAAAACTGAGTATCAAACTCCAACTTCTTATTTCATACACTAGTACATCAAGTAAGTTGCCAAACCAATCCATCATAAGGGGGCACAGATCTCCTAAGTAAATGCCAGTAAAAAGGAATGGATTTAGTAAGATTAATAATCATTTTAATTTATAGCACTCTCTCCCCCAAAGACACTTAGGTAGCTTTGCACACATTCGAACCAAAATGTACTTTAAGCCACTGGGAAACAGATATGTAAACTTGCTTAAAAAAAATAAAATATGAGCCTCTTATAGTGGTCCTTCATATTCAGAGATGACACATTCATATTATATAGTTATCAGTTCAACAAGTTTTTACTGCATTTTATTTGTTCTCCCCGAAGCCTTATTTTTGATAGATGATGCCTAAGATATACTGGGAGCGTCCTTTCAATAGCGTGTGACTGATGAAAGGCAAAACAAAACAATTTATCAAATCACACTGCATACATCCCTATAAATTTGGAGAGTGATGAATCTGTAGACCCATAGAACTTGGCATGTCATGTATTCATCAAAGGTAAAGCCCCAAACATCTCAAACACTCTGGTGACAGGAAGGCTGATCTTACTTGGGAGAAAAAAAGAAAGTAATTACTCTCTGAAACTATTCCTATACTATAAGAATTCTTTAGGAGATTGAGTGGTTGTCTGTGGAGTTTGAGTTCAGAGATGTACAGAGAATTTAATATGAATATTTGAACAGAGGATGATGTCATCATATTCTTATTTAGCAAAGTTAAGCAAGTTTGGAAAAACAGTCAAAAACACCTACTATGCATTATGCTCTGTCTAGTATTGGTAGCTGCTAATGAAGATCCAAAAAAACACTTCTTTAGATTTTCCCCCACTCTGCTCCAAGGAACCAAAAGACAGGTATTTCACCCATTACAGATATCTTGCAATTACAGTAAGAAATATAATTGACCTAACTTCATTCTCTAATGGCAAGGTTCCCACCTGATACCTAATTAGAAGTGAGTCTTATCCCTTGTAACTTAGTAGGTAGACTAATGAGTTTTTGCAGTGTGCTTTAGTACAAGAGGATCAGATAATTATCCTTCTCATCTACTTCAAGAGTTCAAGATTTTTAAAGGTCACTGTTGGCACCAACTCCTAAAACACTTAAAATATTTCCTGAGAGCTTTAGGAAAATAGAGGCACCACCTCTGTGTTGGTGTTCAAAATAGGCAAGAATTAATCTTCCCCAGCTCCAAGCCTGGCCATCTTGTGCCAGCACGTTCTGAGGAACCATACGCTGTACTAACAAGGGGTTAATATGATGGCCTCTGAGGTCATGTGTAATTCTGCCGAATTTTAGATTACTCAGTCATGAGACGCTCACTTCAAAAGCCTTTGTTTGTTTCAAGCCTTTAATTCCACAAGCACAACTTAGCATATAGTGATGGGGTATGGGTTCTTTTCCTTCTATTTTCCCCATTCAGAGCTTCCCAAAACGTCTTTGAGAATATATAGCCATATTTAAATAAGGAAAATATCTCCCAAATTTACCAGAAACTTTACTTTGGTGGATAACCCCTGATCCCGTGAGAACCCTGGCTTCTTTCTGTAGCATCCCGGTAATTTTGAAGTTGTTTGAATAAGAAGCTGGCTGACAATGAGAGCAGTTGAGTGAACATATCCCCTTGGAGGGTTGTAAAGACGTTAGAACTAGAACAAATGAGCATTTCAGGGTAGATGCGTTTTCACCTGAATTTCCAGATTAAGTAATAATACTGGCTTAACACAACTTTTTTTTTTTTTTTTTTAAAGTCGGCTTCACGCCCAGAATGGAGCCAAACACAGGGCTTGAACTCACAACCTGAGATCAAGACCTGAGCTGAGATCAGAAATTGGGCGCTTAACCAACTGAGCCACCCCACACCCCAACACAACTTAAAAAAATTTTTTTTTAATGTTTTTATTTTTGAGAGAGAGAGACAGAGCATGAGTGGGGGAAGAGCGGGGGGTGGGGGGATGGACACAGAATCTGAAGCAGGCTCCAGGCTCTGAGTTGTCAGCACAGAGCTTGACCCGGGACTCAAACCCACGAACCATGAGATCATGACCTGAGCTGAAGTTGGGCGCTTAACTGACTAAACCACCCAGGCGCCCCAACTTTTTTTTTTAGAGAGCCAACAGGGTTTGTTATTGGTGGTGTGTGCACTTTTTTAAGGCAGATAATTAGTCTAGCAAACTAATCACGATGTTAAGTAATAGGAATAATCAATACTGTTGAAGGGGGAAAATCCAAACAAATAATTGGATACTAGACTATTTTTCTCTGATTTTGTTTTTCTTTTGGTAAGTTCTACTTACTCTCCTTCACTAAAACAGCTATAAGGTGGTGTCATCAGAACTAACCATTCAGGGGGCGCCTGGGTGGCTCCATCAGTTAAGCATCTGGCTCTTGATCTCGGCTCAGATCTTGATTTCAGGGTCATGTGTTCAAGCCCCCCCCCCCCCCCGTTGGGCTACACCTTGGCTTGAAGCCTACTTAAGAAAACAACAACAACTAACAATTCTGGAGAACACAAGCACACTCTCCTAGGTGGCCATTTAAAATTTTTCTCCTTCCGTTTGTATTTCTTCTTTTGAGTTATATTCTATAAAATGCATTTGTGATAACATGTAAAACTAGACTTGCCTGGCAGTGTACAATATATTTATTTATTCTAAGCTCAGTTAAATTTAATGATGCAAACCTCAAACAATGTTTTAAAAAATAGCGTATGTGTGTGTGTGTGTGTGTGTGTGTGTGTGTGTGTGTATGTTCGGGTATATATATGATTATATTTATACAAGCTTGTTTCTTTTGCATAAAAACTGATACCCTAAAAACAGGCTCTTTAATTCTAGATCTCTCTTAGTCATATAAAGAAGAGCTTTTTGGGAAAAAAAACTAATACATGTTACTTTGGGTTTTATCTCTAAAAAGAAGTAATGGAGGGGTGGCTGGCTGGCTTAGCCCGTAGAGCGTACAACTTGATCTCTGGGTTGTGAGTTCAAGTCCCACGTTGGGTATGGAGCCTACTTTAAAAAAAAAGGAAGTAATGGAAGGATTTTTTGATACTCAAGATGCTGCTTGTTAGTTTTTAAATTGATTACTCTGTTCTAGGTGCTGTTCTTCAAATGTATTATCTCTCTTAAGTCTAACAACCACCTTAGTCTCATGATGGTGGGCTTAGTTCCTTTTTACAGATGAATAAGGTGGGGCTTGGGAAGGCTGGATAGGAGCATCTTCCAGGGAAATTGGGGGTTCATGTCAGCTGACTCAAGCATCAGAACTCTTTGCCCCTGTCTCTCATTGTCTTGAGTTTTTACTGCTCACACTTGAGGACAGGTTTAGTTATTGGCAGAAGATGGCCTGCAAGGACCCGTGAGATCTCGACCCTCCTCATCTCAACAAATTCCTCTCGACCAGTCCATCCTCCCCTCAAGGTGCTCCAGCCCAGTGTCATTAGTCTTGCCGCGATGCCCATCTGTTTTCCACCCCAGGGCAGAGACGTGCTTGCTGCTCAATGCAGCTGGACGCTTCTCCCCAGCCCACCTGTACTCACCTTCTGATCTGGCCCCAGATGCCATCAGCTCTACCCTACCCTTTCCCTCCCACCAACTTTATCATGTTTGTTCTCATGACTCCCTTTCACACAAGACCCTGTTCCTTTCTTTCCTTCAAGTCATAGTGATATATTAGTAATTTGTCTAAGTCATTTAGTTTCTTTTCCCTCAGTAGACTGCACACTCTGTAAGGGGACTTTGACTCACCTTTGCGTCCATCACAGGGACATTGCCTGCCATGTGAGTGAGACTTATGTATTTGTTAAACACATGAACTTATTAGCTCTGACTCTCTCTCAAGAATAACACATTTAAAGGACCATTTAGAGTAACTTTTGTGCTTCTAGCTGGTTACAGAAGAAATATATCTTTATTATTGGAAATTTGGGAAACCCAGAAAAACACAAAGAAGAAAACAAAAATTAATCCCAGAAAGTCCCAATACCCAGAAATAATCAGTTAATTTAACATTGTGCCTTATATCCTTCAAGTCTTATTTTGTTTGTTTTTATCTAAATTCCAGTTAGTTTACATACAGTGTAATATTAGTTTCAGGTGTAGAAATTAGTGATTCATCACTTACATACAAACACCCAGTGCTCATCCCAACAAGTGCCCTCCTTAATGCCCCTCACCCCTTAACCCACCCAGCCCCCCTCCAGTAACTCTCAGTTTGTTCTCTATAGTTAAAGAGTCTGTTTCCTGGTTTACCTCTCTTTTCCCCCCCTATTTTCACCTGTTTGGTTTCTTAAATTCCACATATGAGTACAATTATATGGTATTTGTCGTTCTCTGTCAGACTTATTTCGCTTAGCATTAATACACTCTATCTCCATCCATGTCATTGCAAATTGCAAGATTTCATTCTTTTTGATGGATGAGTAATATTCCACTGTGTGTGTGTGTGTGTGTGTGTGTGTGTGTGTGTGTGTGTGTATCCCCAGCATCTTCTTTATCCATTCATCAGTTGGTGGACATTTGGGCTCTCTCCGTAATTTGGCTGTTGTTGATAGTGCTGCTATAAACCTCAGGATGCATGTATCTCTTCAAGTCAGTATTTTTGTATCCCTTTGGGTAAATACTAGCAATACAGTTTCTGGGGTATAGAGTAGCTCTATTTTTAACTTTTTGAGGAAACTCCATGCTGTGTTCCAGAATGGCTGCAGCAGTTTGCATTCCCACCAACAGTGCAAGAGGGTTCAGTTCCCTTTTCTCGGCATCCTCGCCAACATCTGTTGTTGCTTGAGTTGTTGATTTTAGCCATTCTGACAGGTGTGAGATGATGTCTTATCAAGTCTTTTTTCTGTCAGCAAGAGACTTATAAAATAAATCATTTTAAACAAAGCATTAACATTTACTTACTGAAAGTGTACCTCAAGCTTTCAAATACTTAAAGTGTATCTTCTGTTTGTTAGTGAAAGCTAATATTTTCAGATTGGGCACTTATCTAAAAATTTGAGGAAATTGCTTTCATTTCTTTAAGTTGCCCTGAAGGTGAAGTAATTTGTGTAAGCTAAAGTCATTTGCCCAAATCAGTTCACCTAGTCTAGTTTATGTAGCTTGTTAAATGTTGACATTCTCTTTCCTTAGAATGTCTTCTTCCAGCATTTCTGCTTTTTGATGTAAAATGCCCCCTCCTATTTGAAGACTTTCCAGATCATTGGATAGGAACATGATCCTGATCTCCAAAACTTGAGAGTACTTGATACCCCATGTTTAATCTCCCCCACAATTGTCTGATTTTATCCCCCTCTTCTTGATGATGAACTCTTAGGGGAGGGCAAAAGTCCTAGATTTTCTTCTTAGCCATTGTGCACAGAGCCTGTCACGTACCTATACACAGTAGGCATTCAATAAATGTCTGCTAAATTAATAAATATTAATATGTATCCTGCTGACAGTAATGGAGTAGCCTCATTTTCATATATGACACATAGAAAATAATTGTATAAGTTGCCAGGGTCCAATTCACTGGCCAGCCGTGGTGGTCTGGGTTCCTTTTTTAAGACGATGCCAATGTGATTGGCAGAGACAAATTTTAATTCCATGCATAATCAAGCCACATTGCAGTTGGCTTGTGTTCCTTTGGACAAACTAATTATTCCATTGTTCTGTCAGTATTTCAACTCTATATTCTGTCTCAGTGTTTCTCATGCTTCAGTGCTTTTAGGACAGACAAGAATTTATAGGTAAAGGACAGGTGCAACCACGGTAACTCCCTCATGGAGATTACTGCTCAGCTCACAGCCTTGTCCTCATTATAGGGTCTCAGACATTTGCACATGTACCCCTTAAGTCGGCACTCATCAAATGAAAGTCCATGAAACTTGGGGAGAGTACATCAGCTTAGTTAAGTAACGGTCCTGGGGTACCTTTCATGTTTTGTTCAGCCTACAGAGTAGGAGCCAAAGTCAAACTTCTTGCTCTAGAGTATGGTGGCCAAAGCCCACAGCTTCCCTGCTGTGCAATGTGGGACCAATTTCTTACCTCTCAAGTCTTGGTTTCTTTCTCTGTAAAAAAGGATAATGATAAATTCTGCTTCAGAGAATAAGTGTAAAGATTAAATTAGATAATCCATTCAAAGCATTTAGCATGGAGTCTAATATAAACAGGTTCTATAAATAATAACTATTATTAAAATTGGGCCAGAAACAATAGCAGTGTGTGTGTGTGTGTGTGTGTGTGTGTGTGTGTAAATACATGCCCAGCTGCAATCTGTATTTCCAGCCCTTCTGGAGTGGACAGTGTGTGACCAGGTAGAGCAGTGGCAGGGACAGTGCTGCTGAGAACCAGGGAGTGTTGGACACCTTAGGAGGAAAGCCTGGGTGGGGGGAGGTGGGCAAGAAGGAGGCATGATGCTGCCAGATCAGAGTGCCCGGAAATTCTTGGTCCTCAGGATCTGGGGATGAAGCTGTGCTCAACCTGGTGTTTTGTAGTGAAACAATCACTGAAAAGAAAACACATGGACGGGCACCTGGTGGCTTAGTTGGTTAAGCATCTCTGACTCTTGATTTGGGCTCAGGTCGTGATCTCATGGTTGGTGAGATTGGCCGCACATCAGGCTCTGCGCTGACTGCGTGGAGCCATGCTTGGGATTCTCTCTCCCCGTCTCTCTGCCTCACACCCTCCTCTCTCAAAATAAATACAGAAACTTAAAAAAAAGAAAAAAACACATGGAACTTAACAGAGAAAAGGTGAAGAGGGCAGTTGTCCCACCCTGCCCCTGTTCTGTCTATGAGACATGCTTTGGGGTTGTGAATGGTTTGGATGCTAGTTGACACAGGACAGACGAGAAAGCTGGAGAACCCAGGATGAAAGGGGTCACTCTGTTGCAATTAGCTGATACAAAGTTTCCTTTGTATTTGGAACTTTCAGGAGTTAGAAGGCTTCCATGGCTATTTAAAGCATCTTTTAAAACATTGTATTTAGATCAAGGAGGCCCTGCCCACAAAAGGAGAAGGCAAGTGAATCATGGCTAACCATATTTCAGGAGCTTTATAGTCTGATTCAGAAATGACTGCTGTTGATTTAGCTTCTGCACGTTCCTGAGTGAAGCCTCCATTTATTTAGTCATTCATTCATACAGCCGTTTTTTTGTTTTGTTTTGTTTTGTTTTTTTTACTATTTAAGTGGCAAGCACTGCACTAAAAGCTGGGAAAACAGAGATACATATAAGACACATCGGTAGGCATTCAGGAATAATTGGTTGCACAAAATGAATCAATATATGATACCCCATCACTGTCTATTATAAACGAACATTTGTAATAAAATAAGATGGCAGTCTTCTCACAACTATTTACAAAATATCCTTGAAAATAAAATAATCAGGGGCGCCTGCGTGGTTAAGTGCCCAACTCCTGGCTTTAGCTCAGGTCCTGATCTCATGGTTTCGAGAGTTCAAGCCCTGCATCAGGCTCTGTGCTGGTAGTGCAGAGCCTGCCTGAGATTCTCTGTCTCCCTTTCTCTCTCTGCCCCTCCCCCACTTGCACTCTTTCTGCCTCTCTCAAAATAAATAAGCTTAAAAAAAATTTTTTTTAAAAGTCTTCCAGCAAGGAAAGGGTGGTGAAGGAAAATTTGAAAAGAAAAGAAAAAGGCCCAGAAGAAGCTTCGTCTTAAATGATATCTAGAAGCTTGCCAGATAAACAGAAAAATAAATAAACTCTGGGTATAGGGAAGAGTATGTTTCAAAAATTGCCTGTGTTCCAAAAATTACTTTGAGCATAGGAGTAGAGTGAAGGGAGAAGGAAATGGGGGGAAGATAAAGTGATACAGATTGGTAGAAGTTGGGTATTAAGAAAAGCCTAGTTGGTGGGGCACCTGGGTGGCTCAGCCAGTTAAGCATCTGACTCTTGATTTTGGCTCAGGTCATGGTCTCATGGTCTGTGAGATTGAGCCCCATGTTGGGCTCTGCTAACAGCACAGCGCCTACTTGGGATTCTGTCTCTCCCTCTGTCTGTCCTTCACCCACTCATTCTCTTTCTCTCTCTCTCAAAATAAAAAGCATTTTTAAAAAATCTTTTATGTATATAATCATATATATTAAGGCAGACATAGTGGCACAAGGTGATTACGGAACCTCGCCTGGTTTAAATCCCATCTCTGCCCATCAACAATTGTTTTGTAACCTTGGAAATCCCTCCAAGATTTCATTTTTTCATCTACCACAATGAAAAGCACACGTATCTTACAGGGTCGAAGTAAGGATTTGCAGCCATGTAGACACACAGAAAGTACTCAGTGTTTGAACGCGATCGTTCTTATTTAAGTGCCATGCTAAGGAATTTGTGCCTCAGTTGTTTCCGAAGAGCCAAGATTTTAATTGGTGAAGTGGCACAGTTTGTATTCATGTTCAGGGTGAATGGGAAGAATAGAATTGACTTAGTATTTGAGCAAGCTGCTTAACTCTCTAAATCTGAGTTTTTGCATCTGTAAAATGGACAGCAATAAAACTTACCTTCTCAGCTTATAGAGGTTCAATGAGAGCACGAACAGCACTGAGCACTAACCCAGCAGCAATCTATCAGTGCATATTAGTTATTATTTTTGTTCTCTTGATAGGGGTGAGTTTGAAAGCAAAGAGACCACCCAGCTGGGAGACCTTTGTTAGGGTCTAGTTGGGAAGCAAGGTAGGTCCATACCTTGTGAGATGGGCTGCAGAACTAGATGTTAACTTAAGAATGAAAATCAACAAGCCTATGATTCATTGACTGTGGAAGATAATCTGTCTGTTGTACTCTTTCCTTCACAACATGCTTTTTCCTCTATGGAATAAAAACTGTAGTTACATTTAGGTTTTTAAAGTATGCATTTCATATTAAAGGCATACATTTCCCAAGCAGTCAGGTCCACATTGCCTGAATGTCCCTACTAATGAACCATTGCAGTTGAATGTCACAGCTTAAAGGAAGGGGTTACTTTAATTTCAACAAAATTGGAACAAGTGCTACAGACCACAGTTGGATTCAACAAATCAACAGAAGTCCAGCAGACGCTGTGACTTCCAATCTGTACCATATCTGCCCCCCTTTACCCTGCACACAAATTTAGATATATTAAAAGGATTATTAACAACATTACACAGTTTAACAGAAATCAGCCTAAGCGACGAAACCATCTGGATATAGCTAAGATCAACTACTCTGGCTCCACTATAATAGAAAAACAGTTTAAATCATCTCTGGTCCTCCAAAAGAAAAGGACACAAAATAAAAACTGACATCCTTACAAACAAACGACAGTAAATCATATCAGAGTTCTTAAGGTGGCAGAGCCTAACTTTCAAGAACACTATCATGGCCTTACATGGAAGGTTTGGCTTTTGTCTTCCAAACATTTACAGAGTCCTTTTTAATTCTTGCCAGAACTTTAATCTAGAAGAAACCTACAACGTTTGGTCTAACCCCTCACGTTCATGAAGGGTCACCGTCGTAATACTCAGACTCATGAGAACATGTGTGACCCTCCAACTCTATTTTTGCACTTAGCAGTCTCCGTGAAGGTTTTGCTCTTCATGCTTCTGTAAGATCCTGCATGTTGCTGCAAAGGTCACCAGGTTTCATTCTCGTGTAAGTTGTGAGCTGCAGGTGGTCACACGCCCTTTTTCACGTTTGTAGGACACCAGGCAGTTTATTCTTTATTTTCTGAAAGTTTTAAAGTGTCTTTCCAACCTCTCAACTGTTAGCTTTGTGAGTGTTCTCACTATATTTTCTGGGTTAGGTTCTTCCCTCATAGCAGCTCAAAAACAAAAATGTAGCCTAGATTCTAGAGTATTGCTCAGTAAAATGTGAGCACCCACTCCTTGATTCCTGGGTCCTTCCTGTTAGCCTGGTATGATACTCACAGAACAGTATGATAAATGGCTCTTAGCTGGAAGGCCCCTGGTGATCCTTGACTCCTGGTAGTTATGCCTTTGTACGTTCCCTTCCCCCTTGAGTGTGGGGTGGACTGAGTGGCTTGCTTCTAACAAATAGAATACACAGAAATAATGGGATGCCACTTCTAGCATTTGGCAGCAAAAAGATTACCTTCCACTTTAGGCAAGTCAGTCTTGCTTTCTTGGGTCATTCCCCCGGAGAAGCTAGCTCCTGTGGCACAAAGCAGTCCTGGGAAGAGGCCCATGTGACAAGGGACAAAGGCCTGCAAAGGTCCTGCTCCATCAAGCCTTCAAGTGGGACCATAGCCCCAGCCAGCACTTGAGTACAGTTTTGTCAGAGTCCTTGAGTCAGAGGCACCCTAAACTTTGCTTGGATTCTAGACTCACAGAAATAGTGAAATAATAAATGTTTATTGTTTTAAGCCTCTCAGTTTGGGGGAAATTTTTTTACGCTTTTATTCTTATTTTATTTACTTATTTATTTTTAGGTTTTTTTTTAATGTTTATTTATTTTTGAGAGAGAGAGAGACAGAGCATGAGCTTGGGAGGGGCAGAGAGAGAGAGGGAGACACAGAATCTGAAGCAGGCTCCAAGCCATCAGCACAGAGCCTGAAGCAGGGCTTGAACTCACGAAGTGCGAGATCATGACCTGAGCTGAAGTCAGACACTTAACCGACTGAGCCACCCAAGTGCCCCTATTAAAAAAAAAAAATTTTAATGTTAAGCTTTTACTCTTTTTTTTTTTAAGTTTATTTATTTTGAGAGAGAGAGAGACAGAGAGAGAGAGAGAGCACATGCATGAGTGGCGAGGGGCAGAGGGAATCCCAAGGAGGCTCCACGCTATCAGCTCAGAACCCAACACAGAGTTCAGTCCCACAAACTGAGATCATGACCTGAGTCAAAGTCAAGAATCTGACACTCAACCGACTAAGCCACCCAGGCTCCCCTGGTGGCAATTTATTATACATCAATGATAATGAATACAAAGGCTAAGACAGTAGATTCTGGAAACATAATATATGCGTGAAAATCTTGCCTGAATCATGTTTTAGTAAGTGGCCATGGACTAGTTATCTAATTTTTGTAAGCCTCAGTTTTATGATCTATAGAAAAGCTACACTAATAATGGTACCTTCTTCATAAAGATGATTATTTGGGCATTAATTGAATTAATATGCCTAAAGTGCTTGGCAAGACCACCCGGCTCGTAGTAAGTACTTGTTGAATGTTGTTTTATTTTTATTGTTATATTTAGTGCTTGTCACTCTTACATAATGATTTTTGCCGAGGGTTCTGTCCTTTATCTTCCCATTAGCTCTCCCTGGGTGGGTCTCGTATACTCCAGAACTGGACTTCTCACGTATGTACCCATAACCACCAAGCCTCTACATGTCTTAGGAACTAAGATGTATGTTTATTGCCTATTGAGTAATTCTACCAAACTGTCCCACTCACAGGCATATCACCTCAGAAATCCGTCTACTTTCCCTCCCAACATCACACCAAGTGTTTGTTGCTCCCCTAGTCTTTTATGTGAGAGGAGCCATCATCTGAGAACCGTGTTCTGAGTATGAATAGCCAAGATTGTCATCATCTTCTAAAACAATTATTGCAAGCACACAGTGCTCCCTGTACAAGGATATTCATCATAATGTGCTAAGAATTAGGAACGGTCCAGGGAGTCAGGGGTGACTCAGTCGATCAAGTGTCCAACTCTTGGTTTTGGCTCAGGTCATGACCTCATGATCTGGGGGTTTTGTGGGTTCGAGCCCTGCATCTGGCTCCTCCATGCTGATGGTGCAGAACCTGCTTGCCATTCTCTGTCTCCCTCTCTCTCTCTGTCCCTCCCCCACTCGTGTTCTCTCTGTCTCTCTCAAAATAAATAAATAAATTAAAAAACATTTTTTTAATTAGGAACTGTCCAAGCATCCATCAATAGAAAAGCAATTAAGTCATTTAATTATAACTTAGATTTCTTGTTTTGCGGCAGGCCCAGTGCTAAGAGCATTGTATGTATTGTGTCGCTTAAGTCATAGCAACCCTGTTTATATTCATTCAATGGAATTCACACAGCACATTTTCAAGGATGCTATAGGTATCAATTTACCAGTATAGATTCTCATGAAATATTATAAAAAGAGAAAAGAAAACTATGAAAGCTGCACACAATAGCACAATATTAAAATATGCATCTATGCATAGATGTGAACATACATAATAAATAGTTTTTCATTACAGGCACTTTGCACAGTTTCAATATGCACAAAGTTTCACTTACCAAGATTTGGTGAAGTTACACCAGTTCCCCAACACTACAGTTCAAAAGTCAGTTGCCACAGTCCGTGACTGTGAAAAATAAAGTACGGAGTTCATCTCTAGCTCTTCAGTCCACAAGTCACTGTGTAAACCAGAGATGCACATCGTGATCAGTGACATGATCACATCAGTTCTTCCCAAGTGGGTCAGTGGTCTGTTGCTGAGTATCTGTCGTTCAGGTCACGCCAGGGCGTAGCTGTGGTGCCACCTTTCTTCAGGTGGAAGCTCGGATGCTTGAGAAAGAATTGACCGAGAGAGATGAAGGGCAGCAAAGAGACAAAAGTAGCAACAATGCAAGCGAGATGTGAATTTAATGTGAATGGAGACAGAGAAGAAACCACGGAGCCAGGGAATGCACAGCCACCATCCAGAGGCTCTGGATGGGCAGCAGAAGGGCTCAGGGAAGGGAGCTTATGAGCGTAAAGGAGAAAAGTGGCTTCTCCCCAGGGAAGCAACCACAGCGAATAATTTACTTCACGTGAAAGGAACTCTCAGAGATACTGCACAGCACTGAAAGCTCAAAGGATCAAATGTTAGGAGCCAACATGACCTCACAGTTCATGAGATTGAGCCCGCCTTGGGCTCTGCATTGATAAGATGGAGCCTACCTGGTATTCTCTCTCTCTCTCTCTCTCTCTCTCTCTCTCTCTCTCTGTCTCTCTCTCCGCCCCTCCCCCACTTGTGCCCAGACACGCACTCTTCCCCCCACCCCACAATAAATAAATAAACCTTAAAAAAAAGGAGCTGATCCAAATGGAGAAAGGGATGTGACAATTGGCCAGGGCACAGAGAAGATACACCATATCTCAGTTATGTGACAAGAAGAAGGCAACCACCACTGCTCAAACTGCTCAAGCTTTTTCAGTAAAAGAAGTTACTTTTCAGTGTTTCTCATGTGGGTTTTGTGTGTGGGGTGGTTTTGTTTTTTTGGGTTTTTTTTGAAAGAGTACAAGCTGGGAGGGGCAGAGAGAAAGAGGGACAGAGGATCTGAAGCAGACTCTGCACTGACAGCAGTGAGCCCAGCATGGGGCTTGAACCTACAAACTGTGAGATCACGACCAGAGCTGAGGTTGGACGCTTAACCAACTGAGCCACTCAGGTGCCCCAGTATTTCTAATGTTTTAAATTACTTTGGACTAAATAAATGCTAATTTTACTATTAGTTTCACATTCCTATACATTTGTGGCCAACAATAGGAGAGATTCTAGTGCTTTGACAAAAACTTCAAAGGACCACAGAATAATAATTTTATATTTACGGTCACTTGGCATGGTTTCATCTTACACAGTTTTATGGTCCTGCACTACTGTGTAAAGCAAGGGCTGTCTGTATGTATTACCCTTAAGATGTACATTAATATGCTAATGATACTGTTTTGGAGTGGCTGGATTACAGGTGACTTTGGATTACCTCCTTTTTATAATGTCTCTACAATGAGTATAGATTTCTAAGATCTAATTTAATTATTCTGGCATCCCTTTAACATACATTTTGAGCCCCTACTAATTAAAGGAATTTGGCCAGCGCTGGAAGAAAAAGGAAGAGAAAGACATGGTTCTTCCCAACAAGAAGGTCATGGAGTAGTGCCAGTGCCTGCCACATCACAACAAAATTTTCACACCACATGCCAAGTATAATAGAGGTATCAAAAACAATTAGAACTGGGGCGCCTGGGTGGCTCAGTCAGTTAAGCAACTGACTCTTGATTTCAGATCATGATCTCACGGTTCATGAGCTTGAGCCCCGCACTGGGCTCTGTGCTGACAACATGGAGCCTGCTTGGGATTCTCTCTCTCTCTCTCTCTCTCTCCTCCTCCTCCTCCTCCTCCCCTGCTAACACACATACTCTCTCAAAATAAATAAATGGACTTAAAAAAAACAAAACAAACAGAACAAAGAGAGAGCCCTGAACTTCCGCAAAAGTTGGAGAGGGCCTCAGCCTTTTTACCCTCCAATATTAAAGTTTTCCCCCTAAGGAAAAATGGATCCTAATTGGCCATAGCATTTCATACCAGAGATTACTGACACCCACAGGCCACTTTCTAGAGAACCCGTTTTAGTTATAGGCTTCTCAAGTGAAAAAGCCAAAGTAACAAGGTGGTGTGAAAGTCCGATCAATTCGGGTGCCAAACATCATTCAGATACCTGTTTTACCTGCTTCCTTCAGTCAATTGAAATGCGACCCAAAGCGTCTCACGTTGATTTGTTTTTGTTTTTGCTTTACACGCTGGACCTTTGTAATCAAAACTTTAAATAGAGAGCCCTGAGGCAGGGTGGCTGTGCTCTGGGCCCAGGGACATGACCATCACAGATGGCTCCAGCGCCACAAGGATGCATTGTCACTGTTTGCTTTGCCTTCAGTTTTGAGAGTCCTTAAATTAAAGTTTAATGTGTTTGTGGTGGCTTAAAATTCAGTGATTTCCCCAATCACACGGCAGTTGTGAGACCACCTTATTATAAAGCTGACAGCACCACATAGGAATACTTCTTAACATCAATACATGGGATTCAGAAACCAAAACCTCTGAGTTCTGTGTGAAAATCTTGCATGATTGGGCTTCCCCTCCACCCCCCGCCCCACCTTGGTCTCTTCGATGAGTGAATTCTTGTTGGTTAAAATGGTTTTATCTTTGGTTTTGTGACTTCATTAGAGCACTTCTTCTTACCTTGTGTTGAGTTATGGTGGTGAATGAGAAACTTCACTGGTGTCTTAGCAAATGAGGCCTGGCTATGTTTCTGGTGTTTGCTCCCCAGGGCCTTTCTCCAGGACACAGCATGGCCTAGACAGCTTTTCCCAAAGAGCAGTGAGCCTACCAAGGTCAGGAGGCAGTTGTGATTGTGACATCAATGTCAAATCATCCTGTGAAAAAGTTAGCCCCTTTGTAGTTTGCTTTAAACCTTATGAAGTCAAAGAGCAAAGAACCAAGTATTCTCTGCTCATAACACTTGCTAATCTTCCTTGTACACCAAGAACAGGTTCTGGGCTTGGAGCTTTGAGCAGACTAGAATAGCTAGCTAGAATTTAATTGCAATGTTTTATTTTTCTGTATGGTGTTGATTTATTTACCCAAAAGAAGTGAGCCCATTTAAAAAAGGATACTAAGAAAATAGTATGAGCAGGTGTTTCGTGGATGTGGCTAAAATTTTTGACAATGGTTTTTGAAGAACTAAAGTTTGGGGATATTAGTAATTTGGAAAAAAATGTAGGCTAGGAGTCAAGAGGCCACTATTTATATTTTGGGTCTTTTTATTTTAGGATGTTTGCAAGTCAAAGCCTGTCTACATCTCCATAATCTCATCAATCAATTTTCTGGATAGGTTATATGTGATTCACAGTAATAGCTGTCATTGATAGAACCTTTCTTTTGAGCTTGAGTGTTCTTAAATATTTTATATATTTCGTTGAATCTTCACAACCACCCAGTAAGGGAGGAGGTATCATTAGCCCTACCTTGCAGAAAATGGAGCCAAGTTACAGAGAGAGTTTGCCTCAAGAGTATCCATTGAGTGGGTGGAAATCAGGAGTCAAATCCAGACAGGCTCCAAATCTTGTGCTCTTAGCCACCAAGATTACCAACCTTGGAAGCATTGCAATATTTGTTTTGAATTCCAGAGTCTCAATATGTTCATCCACTTTCCCCAGATTATCTTCCAACCACAGTGTTTTATTTTATGGAAATAGCTTCAGCCTATTATGGAAACAGCTTCACCAATCAGAGCCTTGTGGGTGAAGCAGTGCAGCAGGCAAGGCTGGGAGGCAAAGGTCTCAGTCTGTGGCTGCAAAATGGAAGAATGAGCCGTATCTTCCTAGTGCCATCAGAGGGAAGAGAAACCACCTCGGAAGAATCACCACAGACACTCTCCAAGTGTCATTTCCTCAAAGCTCAGATGATCAGTGTACATTACAGATGGTCTCAGCTGCTCTTCTGCCCTCACCTCAAATCCACCTTTATATAGTTTATAATCTAAGAAATCAGTATTTGTAATTACCTTTTATGCCCCTAGTGCAAACTGTAAAGATTCCTCAGGTCATTGACTTCCTCCAGGCCCAGCCCCACAGTGCGCTATAGAGGAAATTCCCAAGCACTCTCTATTTTAACTTGGATGAAAGGCCCTGTGAAGGCCAAACAAAATTTTCTGTTGCTGTTAGTTTACATTTTGAATTGCAAATTTCTCAGAAGATTCAAATTAAAAAATAAATGTCAAAGCTGTTACAATTTAAAGTTTAAAAAACCTTTGCCAGGCTATGTTAGAAAATGATTTTACCTGTGGCATAAAGAATTAAGGATTTCTGTATATGAGTGATCTGTGACTTTGTTTCTAATTATTTTTAGAACAGTAAGGCAGTTTATAGTAACACATCTAGTTATACCTATTTGCTTTATTTTATTATTAGGGGCTGGTATACAGTTTGAATAAACTTGACCCATATTTAGCATCCAACATATATCTTTCTTCTGGGAGTGGTAGTATTAGAGAGAAGCTTCTGTTGACTTATGTCCTTGTTTATTTTGAAATTAAATACACTGAGGAGTAATTTTATTTGAAACATATGCACAGATTCTAGAGCATGTGGGCATGGAAGGCTGATGCTAATGCTTATTGGCATCAAGGTATCATTCATATCATATTTTTAAATCTCAGATTACTCTGGAAGGCTGACAGTTGATTGCTTCAGAGCATGGAATCTACCAATCACTTGACTCTCCCAAATCTCGTTCAGCAGAAATTGCAGTATGCGTTTTAGAAATTTAAATTTTGAGAAAAGGGATACAGTGTCTTCTAGTTCAAACATAGGTAAAGTATTCCAACACCTTTCGCTAAACTACTTTCAACATTACCTTCTTATGATATGGTTATTATCACATTACAAAAAATAATTATTACAGAGTTGCCATTGCCTTGCAAAGGCTGGAACAAAATAGAATGAATGAAATATTCGAAGTTCCCACTTCACAGGTACAGAGATAACAATGAGAAAGGGGCCATGGAAACACCACTTAACAAGCACAGAAGTTAAACAATGTGTTAATGACATGTGTTGAGAAAAGATGCGAGTGCGTCCTGCAGGACTGTGAATAAGTAATTCTGGGAGTTGCATGTTTATTTGGGGACTTGAGCATGATTTTACGTGGCCAGGACAGGTTCAATCATCACTGTATTTCTTTGAGCAACAGTATTCCTTTGGGGAGGGTATATGGACACCAGATACACAGCAAAGAGAAACAGATGCGTGAACCAGGGTGCTAAATTCAATACAGACTAACGATAAGGAACAATGAGTTACAGAAGCTTCTGACAATCTGAAATCGAAATAAGAAGTGAACTACAGGGGCGCCTGGGTGGCACAGTCGGTTAAGCGTCCGACTTCAGCCAGGTCACGATCTCGCGGTCCGTGAGTTCGAGCCCCACGTCAGGCTCTGGGCTGACGGCTCAGAGCCTGGAGCCTGTTTCCGATTCTGTGTCTGTGTCTCCCTCTCTCTCTGCCCCTCCCCCGTTCATGCTCTGTCTCTGTCTGTCCCAAAAATAAATAAACGTTGAAAAAAAAATTAAAAAAAAAAAAGAAGTGAACTACAAGTAGAGTATGTAATCCAAAATAACCCCTATCATCACAGTCACTACAGGGTACTTCGGTATCTTTGTGTACGTAATTAAAACCTACCTCCATCAACACTGAGCTCTCACAGGGAAGATCCTGTGTCTCTTATCCTTCCTGGTGCCCTTGTCATATAGAGTAGAGTCTGACACAGATTGAGTACAGAATAATTGTTTGAATTGATGAATTGATCGATCCATTGATTATGGATGACCCAACTAATTGAGATTGCTATGAGTAGCCAAAATTTATTTGAAATCATTGGCATCTAAGAGGAGCCATATGATCAGATAAGAGACAATTTCAGGACCTTCTGTGACTGGGAGGCCAAATTAAGGTGGCAGATTTTCAGGAACAGAAGCATGCGTATTAGTATAAAACAAATATATGGCCAAATGATTTATATGAAAACTGATAACTGAAGATATGTTACAGCAATTCATTTTAAAACGTTCTGCAGCTAGGTATAAATTGGATACAAAGCAAAAAGGTTAAAATTTTGCTGATTATCCCAGGTACAAGTCATTTGACATGCATCATCGCCAGGCCTTAGCCATACTGTGATGGTGGCTCTTTCTCTTACCTTCCTCTGAGAAAAGAATTGAGGAATTCTCAAATGTTAAAAATAATGGTTTCTAGACCATACCAAAAAAAAAAAAAATCACCATCTCTTGTTGGGGAGCAGTATATTTAAAAAATCTTCCTGGTGGTTCTATGGTAAATTCAGGGTCAAGTACTATTGGGTTAAAATTTGGGAGGAAAAATAATAGGAAGACACACTGAAGGATCATTCAACAAGAGAGACAATGGGTAGAAAGTAGGGTAATGGTTTGTGACCCAATAGTGGGACTTGAAATGGATTTAGTGAGTTCCAGCAAACATTAAAAAATGTAAAATAGAAGAGAAAATATCAGAGTACATCACACATGATAAGCGAACGTTTTGGGCGTCTGGGTGGTTCAGTTGGTTAAGCATCCGACTTCAGCTCAGGTCATGATCTCATAGTTTGTGAGTTCAAGCCCCGCGTCGGGCTCTGTGCTCACAACTCAGAGCCTGGAGCCTGTTTCAGATTCTGTGTTTCCCTCTCTCTCTGCCCCTCCCCTACTCATACTCTGTATCTCTCTCTCTCTCTCAAAAATAAATAAACATTAAAAAAATTTTTTTTAAATAATGAGAGGAAGTTTTGTTTTCTGCCTTTTAGGTATATCTACATAGCCATATACATATACATGTACTTGTATATCGTAAGATACACGTTGGATCAAAAGTTTTGGAGAACATTGGCCTAGGAAATGGGGGTATATATCAACATTTTCATTTTGCAAAGTACCATGTAGTCCATTAATCAGAACATTCTTTTTTGTTTAACTGTTGTTTCAGTCACATTTGGCTAGGTTATAGTACAGTGACAAATAGCTGAGTGGCTTACAACTGAAAGATTTATTTCTTGTTCAATCTTTATGTTCACCATGAGTCATAGTCTCCATCCCAGGTTCCAAATTTAAGGAGAATCTTCACGTGGGATATTTTTAAACTTGTGTCAATAGGAAGAGAACATAGTGGAACCATGTGATGGCTCATAAAGCTTCTGCTGGGAAGCGGCATGTATCACTGTTCATAGTTCACTGGCCAAGGAAGTCACATGGTTAAGTCTGGCATCAATAAGACATCAGTGAATAGTGCTTCTACAGGAAGGAACTGGGTATTTTAAACACTACTGCAATTTACCACAGCCCTTAAACAAGTTCCTTAAAAATTTTTGTTTAACAGATATTGAGTTCTCATATTCATTTTTTGCAGGGGTTAACTGAGATTTTGGTTAAGAATTAGTTTGCCTGAAAAAATTTTTTTAAAAACAGGGGCAGCACCTGGGTGGCTCAGTCAGTTAAGCGTCCAACTTTGGCTCAGGTCATGATCTCATGGTTTGTGAGTTCAAGCCCCATGTCAGGCTCTGTGTGGACAGCCCAGAGCCTGGAGCCTACTTCAGATTTTGTGTCTCCCTCTCTTGGATTTTGCGACCTCCCCTGCTCATGCTCTGTCTCCCTCTCTCTCAAAAATAAATAAACATTAAAAACAAAAGAATTAGTTTGCCTGAATCCTTTGGGGTAAATACTGCTGGTTCTAGTCCCTGAGAACTTTGGTGCCACAAATTCTTCAGTCTCTGTCATTTTGCTACAAACAGTGCAGCTCTCTGAGTTAATGGTACTGAAAGATGAAAACTTTCTGAGACTCAGATGTCCTCATCTTTTCTTTTGTTTCAGATGCCTAATTTTTGACCTTGTATTATACTTTAATCAGTTGGAGGTGTTTCTAAAACACAGACATTAAACTAGACTAAGATTTAGTTTAAGAAGTTTCTAGAGATACCTCTCAGAATCTGGAGATGCAGAATAGGAATGTATAGGTTGTAGAATCTGAAACCATGAGCTACCAAACTCTGGCTTGTATCAGGTGGCTCATTTTGTTTCCAGAGAATTAATGCTGTTTCCAAAAATTTGCTCTTATATGGCTCATTCAGGTAACCAGTGTTGAATATGGAAATTAGATTTTTGTTCATACAAGTTTATTACATTATAGTTTATGAATCATAGTGGCTATGTGCCAGACTCCCTTTCAAGCTAAGCAACCTCTTCTCTAGGTTATTCCAGCTGAGTCTTTTATTTGAAGTGTTTCTTCATCTGGGCTCATTTAGCCACAAACAGAAGTTGCCCTATGGGAGATAACATCTTATGTTTATTTACTTTATAGGATTATCACCTCTGGGCTCATTGCAAGTGCAGAACATACCAGAAAAGAGAAAAATCTGATTTCAGAAAGTCAGGACCCCCTTAACCCTGACATGTGCCTATCTTTCTTGGATAATGTGGTACAGAGAACAACTCATTGGACTGGGAGTCAGGAGACCTGGACTTTGATCTTCTTGGCTGGTTTGTTGCTGCGTGACTGGACAAATTAATTTACTTCTCTGATTCTGTTTTCTTATTTGTAAGACACATGATGAGTCTCCCAAAACTCTTCCAATTTCAGTACCCTGTTCTACTTATGGAATTCTGCAGAAGCCATATAGATGGCTCAGCAAAATCATTAATGAAGAGATTTTTCAGGGTGTCTGGGTGGCTCAGTCAGTTAAGTGTCCGACTTCGGCTCAGGTCATGATCTCACGGTTTGTGAGTTGGAGCCCTGCGCTGGGCTCTGTGCACAGCTCAGAGCCTGGAGCCTGCTTTGGATTCTGTGTCTCATTCGCTCTCTACCCCTCCCCAACTTGTGCTCTGTCTCTCTCTGCTCTCAATAAATAAACATAAAAAAATTTTTAGTGACTTTTGTTTAGAAAATATAAAAATAAAAATGTATGTCTTCATATTTAGAAATGGTACAAAAATTGCTGAGATCTAACTTGAAACCTACTATGTAAGTTCTGTTAAGTGTTCCTTGCTTTTTCTTTGATTAATAACAGAAATTTAAACATAATTTTTGGCATGATACATTTTATTTAAAGACTTGCCTGATAACTGAAGTACAAAAACAATCATACAATATACCACATTTTGTTTCCAGCTGGCTCATTGCGATATTCTTTATATACCATGAAATTCATTCACTTTAAGTGTACAGCTTGATGAGTTTTCAGAAATTGATACAGTTGTGCGAGCATCATCCCAATCCAGTTTAGAACACTTCCGACATCCAAAAAGTTTCCTTATGACTGTTTGCATTTAATTGCTGCTCATACCCTCAATCCCAAGGGAGAACTGATCTACCTTCCACCACTATTTTTTTTATCTTTTCTAGAAACTTCATATAATTAAAGTTATGTGCCTGGCTTCTTTGTCTTAGCATAATGCTCTTAAGGTTTATCAGTGTTGTTGCATACATCAGTGGTTTGTTCCTTTCTTATTGCTGATATACCACTTTTTATCTACTTAGTAGTTGATGGACTTTTGAATTGTTTCTAATTTTTGGCTATGATTAATGCACCTGTGAACATTCACATACAAGTCTTTGTGTGGCCGTATGTTTTTATTTCTCTTGGGTAAAGAGACACCTAGAATTGGAATTGCTGGGTTGTACCATTAGTGTATGTTTTACATTATAAGAAATTTCTTGCCTTTTTTCCAAAGTGAATGTATTGTTTCATATTCTTACCAGCAGTATATGACAGTTCCAATTTCTTCTCATCTTTGCCAACACTGGCACAGTCATTCTTTTTGATTTTTGCCATTTTAGCAACTGAATAGTAGTATTCATTTTAGTTTGTAATTTGCATTTCCCTAAAGATTAATGTTGAGCATCTTTCATGTGCTTATTGGCCATTTGTGTATCTTCTTTGTTGAAGTATTTATTCATATATTTTGCCTGTTTTTTTTATTGGATTGTCTCCTTATTATAGAATTATAAGACTTCTTAATATAGTTGTCCCTAGTTTTTAATGGTCTTGCCCTGCCGTAAGCATATTATATATATTATATAATATTATATAATATATATTATATAATATTATATAATATATATTATATATAATATTAATATAATTATACATCATACATATATAATATATACATATATATAATATGCTTATATAAAATACCATAATTTTTATATATTGATAGATACACACACATAGAGATAGGTAGATAGATAGATAGTAAGATGTTAGATACAGAGAGATAGATACACACACACACTTTACATAAAATTCATTGGAAATAAGAAGATAGAATTTTGTTGTTGTTGATTACCATTTTGGTATTACTTATTTTTTAGTTAATTCATTTATTTTTTTAATTTACATCCAAGTTAGCATATAGTGCAACAATGACTTCAGGAGTAGATTCCTTAATACCCCTTACCCATCTAGCCCATCCCCCCCCCTTCCACAACCCCCTTCCACAACCCCTTCCCTCTGTTGTTCTCTATATTTAAGGGTCTTTTATATTTTGTCCCCTTCCCTGTTTTTATATTATTTTTGCTTCCCTTCCCTTATGTTCATATGTTTTGTACCTTAAATTCCTTACATGAGTGAAGTCATATGATATTTGCCTTTCTCTGAATAAGTTCACTTAGCACAATACCTTCTAGTTCCATCCACATAGTTGCAAATGGCAAGATTTGATTGATTTGGCAAGATTTGATTACCGAGTAATACTCCACTGTATAATATATACCACATCTTCTTTATCCATTCATCCATCAGTGGACATTTACGCTCTTTCCATACTTTGGCTATTGTTGGTAGCACTGCTATAAACATTGGGGTTCATGTGTCCCTTCGAAACAGCACACCTGTATTCCTTGGATAAATACCTAGTAGTGCAGTTGCTGGGTTGTAGGGTAGTTCTATTTTTAATTTTTTGAGAAATCTCCATATTGTTTTCCAGAGTGCTACACCAGTTTGCATTCCCACCATCAGTGCAAAAGAGATCCTCTTTCTCCACATCCTCACCAACATCTGTTGTTGCCTGAGTTGTTAATGTGAGCCATTCTGACAGGTTTGAGGTGGTATCTCATTTTGGTTTTGATTTGTATTTCCCTGATGATGAGTGATGTTGAGCATTTTTTCATGTGTCAGTTGGCCATCTGGATGTCTTTGGAGAAGTGTCTATTCATGTCTTTTGCCCATTTCTACACTGGATTATTTGCTTTTCGGGTGTTGAGTATGATAAGTTGTTTATAAATTTTGGATACTAACCCTTTATCTGATATGTCATTTGCAAATATCTTCTCCCATTCTGTCAATTGCCTTTTAGTTTTGCTGATTATTTCCTTCGCTGTGCAGAAGCTATTTTTCTTTTTTTTTTTGATGAGGTCCCAGTAGTTCATTTTTGCTCTTATTTCCCTTGCCTCTAGAGACGTGTTGAGTAAGAAGTTGCTGCGGCTGAGGTCAAAGAGGTTTTTGCCTGTTTCTCGTCTGGGATTTTGATGGCTTCCTCTCTTACATTTAGGTCTTTTATCCATTTAGAGTTTATTTTTGTGCATGGTGTAAGTGGTCCAGGTTGATTGTTCTGCATGTCGCTGTCCAGTTTTCCCAGCACCACTTGCTGAAGAGACTGTCTTTATTCCATTGGATATTCTTTCCTGCTTTGTCAAAGATTAGTTGGCCATATGTTTGTAGGTCCATTTCTGGATTCTCTATTCTGTTCCATTGATCTGAGTGCCTGTTTTTGTGCCAGTACCATACTGTCTTGGTGATTACAGCTTTGTAATTTATTTTGAAGTCCGGGATTGTGATGCCTCCAGCTTTGGTGTCCTTTTTCAAGAGTGCTTTGGCTCTTCGGGGTCTTTTCTGGTTCCACACAAATTTTAGGGTTGTTTGTTCTAGCTCTGTGAAGAATTCTGGTGTTATTTTGATAGGGATTGCGAGGATAGAATTTTTAATTCTAGGAAAGGAGTAGAATGAATTTTAAATGCTCATTAACAGTCAATAAACACTGTTATGAGGAATTATCTGTAAGCTCTCAAGATGGTAGAATGGTCATTTACAGATCATATGTGGCTTCTGTTTTTATAGGTCATACCCTATTTATAGAGGAGAGAAAAAACACCTTCTATAGGTGCATGAGTCTTGTCAAAACTCACATATTTCTAAGAAGGGATGAAGAAGTATCTGAGGAACTAGGAGAAAGATATGAATCTTTGCTTTTTTACTCTATTGGGAATTTTAAAATTTGCCATTTGGAGGGTAGTCTGTGGAAAGAATTAATGTTTTACTGACTTTGGCATCACTTTGTTTAAGTCACAATTCAAAACATAGTTACATGTACATGCATGAGCATGCACGTGCACACACACACACACACACACACCTTTCCCCAATGAGAAAAAAGAATATATCTGCACTTCAGTTTTTTCTGCCAGTCTTCCCTAATCCCTCCAGCCCTAAAACAAGATAATATCACTTACAGGAGTGTTGGACTAATTTTGGGAACGGTGAAATAATAAAATCCCTTACTCTAACCTGTAGTTTTAACTGACAAACTTGCATAACTGTAGAACCCATCATTTGCCCCTCTTTTCTGACGTCTAATGCCAGCCTTTCATATTGTGAAATATTCTATCTATTCTCACCACTGTAAATAGAAATGGACTCTAAATTTTTTATCTACAAACATGACTACAAATGACTTTAGCAGTAATCTCCAAAAAACTATAGTTAAGACAAATTCAAAATTAATTAATGTTAACTCTTTATATGAAGTGTATTTATTTATATTTGTACATTATGTTTTATTCCCAGAGTCCCTGAAAGCAAAATTAAAATTCATGATAGGTGATGGCTTCATCCATTTAACTAGCAAAGATAGGTAGTTCATTAAAATGATTAGGTCCCCTTCTAATCACAATATGGTGAAGTCCATCAGCCCTACCAACAGACACACAGCCTTGTTTTTAATCTTAAAAAAAGCTAAGGATCATGATATACTGAAGAAAGCTTCCATCATGAAAGAGAGAAAGCATTAAATAAATAAAAAGAGGGACTTCAAGGAAATAGACAGTTCAGGGACAGAAGAAAATTCCCGCCCCCCCAAATTATATTTATCAGTCTTAGAGATATAAGAGAAGAAATTGCATTCATAAAACAAGAACAGAATTTAATTTGTATAATGTCTAATCAGCACAAAAGAAGTCTGTGAAATTAGAAATCTAAGATTAGAAATAAAATAATCTGTGAAAGGTATTAAGTCCAGAAAGTCATTAAATGGAGCAAAAGAAAAATTGATGGAAAATAGGAGAGGCACTATATGAAAATTACAGGACCATATGTCTGACCATATTGAGAAAGATTTTAGAGAGTACTGAAAGAGATTGATAAAAATTAGTGATGGGTACACAGAAAACAAGGCAAACACAAAAACAAAGCAATTGAGCATTATCTCAATAATGATTTTTCTATAAATACTGAAAACTTATTTCACAAAACAGTGAAAGGGTGCACATAAGAGAGGATAGCCTGAGCAAAGGATGCTGCAAGCATTATGTTTAAAATAAAGAAGAGGCTATCTTTAATTTTAGAATTTGCAAACCTTATGATTTCTGTATACAAATATGATGCCGGGTCTTCCACGTTCCATGTCGTAATATTAGTGATGATGGATTTCTTGAAGTAGTCATACATTCTTTTTATACAGTGACCTAAAATAAATCATAAGCCAAAGTTAGGAACCAGTCTTTGAAGAGTATTTTTTTCCTGTTGAAAAGTCCCTTAATTCACGACAAAGTCAAAACATTGCCTTTCTAGGTGCCATGCACTGTGTTATAAATATAGAGATAGTATTAGCGTTTGCTATGCTAATAGTTTACTCAATATAAAGTATGGCTATGACTTCTTGCATTATGAAGCAGATGTGGCATATGGTCCTTAGGCTTTTTTATGAGCCTCCACCTAAGCAAACAAGTACCCTTGTATTGCTTTTCCTATGGTTCTGATAAGCTGTGCTTGATCATTTTAGTGTTGACCTTCAACATTTGAAACTATTTCTTCATTGGTTTTGGTTGTTGAAATGTCACCTGATAACTTGACTGTGCATTTATTTTTATTTTTTTAATGTTTATGTATTTTTGAGAGAGAGAGAGCATGCACGAGACAGGGAGGGGCAGAGAGAGGAGACAGAGGATCTGAAGAGGACTGTGCGCTGACAACAGAGAGCCCAGTGCGGGGCTCAAACTCATGAACTGTGAGATTGTGACCTGAGCTAAAGTCAGATGCTTAACCTACTGAGCCACTCAGGCACCCTTGACTATGCATTCATATATTGTGGGCATTGATCTTTATATTGTTATTACCAAGGCTTTCTGAGTTAGCCCTCTAGTATAATTCAGTTTCACAAAACTGTGGGTTCTGATTTTTTATTTAACATTTCAAAATCAAACAATTTAATCAAATGTAAGAAATGATGAGTTAATGGAATTGATATCTCTTCCATGAAGTCCAATCAAATCCTATCTGTAAAATAAATTAGCAACTGATCATCTCAGAAATTACAAAATCAGTTGCATGGTTTTCTATTTTAATTAAGGAATTGAAATAACTTTCAATTATGAATCGATTTACCTCTTTCAGAATTGTCTAAGCTGTTTAAACATTCTTGACTGGCTTTCTCCTAAGATACAGTGCTCTTCTTTGCCTCTTTTGTCCCTGTAAGTGGATTTGCTCAGAGAATGAAAAGCCTGAAAAGTTGTCATTTCTCCCCAAGTGGGTAGATGATTCTGGTGCCCCATCCTCTGACCAGCAAACCAAATATGGTAGCCCTAAACTAATACCTAAATTAGGCAAGTAAAGAAAGTATGAAAGCAAATGAAAAAAAAAAATCTTAAAAGTTAGTATTCTTGAAAACTTTTTGGAAAGAGAAATCGGGAAAGAGCCACAATTAGATTTGTATTTTAGATGATCCCTGCTAGTGATCTGGAGATCAATAACAATAATACAGTAATAACAGCAGCTAACATTCTGAGGGCTTGCTATATGCCAGTCATTGCCTTCAGTTCTTATTTGTCACGTGAAGAAATTTCAACAGTATATCCGTTTTACAGGTGAGAAATCCAAGGCACAGATAGGTTAAATAAATTGGCCAAAGTCAGCAAACTGATGGTAGTTGGTAGAGCCTGGAACCTGAGCTATCAATAGCCATCAGGAGGCTATTGCAACAGTGTACATGAGAATGGATGAGGGCTTGAACTAGGGTCAAGTTCATAAACGTCTTCCAGTGTTGTAGTTATTGTGGGGCATGCTTGAGACTTGTTTTTTGTTTTGTTTTGGTTTTGGTTTTTGGCTTTTGTTTTGTTGTTTTTTGCTTTGGTTTTTTTTTTTTTTTTTTAATATGCCTTGACATTATTTTACTGGTGCCAAACTGGGCATCCGTCCCAGTTTAAAAAAAAAAAGCTCAATCATAGACTTCTCTGAGTAAAATCCTACGTGGATGTGGTTTGGCTTCTTATCCAAAGAAGAACTTACAAATCACTCACTTGATCAAGGCATTAGTATAAATCTGCTAATGGAATTGAGTTTACAAGGCACATTCCACAGACAAAAGCTTTATTCGGATGACACAATCACAGAGATGAACTGACAGCTAAAGGTTCAACTGGAATATGGCTTCAAAAGTTACTCTCTATGGGTGTGAAGATATAGTCATGTTCATTTTGGTTTTGCTATGATTCCATGCCAATAATGGGGAAATTTGTGACCATTCAGCATTGCTGGCTTTTACATTGTGTTACTTTTAATACTTTGATCAAAAGTGCTTGAACAGTGATACCTTTGCTACTGCCAATTGCCATCCTGATAGAGACAAAACATTTCAAGAGTAAAGGCTTTGTTTGTGAGCCGCAAAGTTAACAGAACTTTCTAGAGTGGTACGGAAGTTACCAAGGAACAAAGAGTTGAATCATTGATAGACTGAAAAATGACATTTTTATGTAGAGATTTTTCATTGATTCTTTGTGAGGCACGTTTATGAACACCAGATGCCAATCACACAGCACCAGTGGATTTGCAAGATTATAAAACCGGGGAGAAAGTGAAGGTTAATCACAGGGTACAATAGAGATTACTTATGGTAATGAATTGCATAATTTTTCTAGACAGAGTTGGATTAATGTTCATCCTGAAAAGAGATTACGGTAGTTGCGATTCTTGCAGTAAACAAATACTAAGCAGATCATTTTTGCTCAACATGTGAATCAAGAGTCCTAAAGAATCTATGAATCATCATACACAAGGAGGAAAAAATTAACCGACTCCCTAACTGTAAGCGTGAGATGCGCTGGGGTTTTGTGAGGGAACAGAGGCAGTGAGCTCTGTGCCACAGTTTCTTTGTCCGAGTGCAGCCTTGAAAAGACGCACAGGGGCCCCAGTTGTCATAGTCCACTAGCTGCAACTCCGTTTATAAAGAACACCCTGCCCTCTCATGGGTATCACAGAAACCAACTCTGCCCGCCTCATTAGTACATCACCTGGAAGTGATGAGGTATCTCAGGTGGCACTGTGTGTCCGTATTTTGTACAGTTAACAGAGTCCGACCCTGGTGTCTGCTCTTCTCTTTTGGAGTGTGAGTGGGAAGGGTGCTCCTTGTCCTTGTGGGGAATCCCAGCCTTTTTCTCTGCTCACCCAATTAGGAATGTGGAGCTCATTTTTAGAATCAATCCTTGATTCATTTGTAGAGTGTACTTTTTTGCCGTCACCTACATGTTACAAGACATTGCCTTCTATACATGGCTTTAATTTTAACAGTAAAATAGCATTTGTTTTTAAACTTCAAAAACAATACACTGAGAAAGGCACATCGCTTCTGTGAGATTCTTTCCCAAAATGTTACAACCTCAATCTGATCATGAGAAAACATCAGACACCCCAAATTGAGGGACATTTTACAAGGAAATGCCAAATACTCTTCAAAGAAGTATGTTTGTATCATGCAAATTAGAAGACACCAGCTTCCAAACTCCCATAATCTCACCACCAAGCATAATGACCATTAACATCTTAAAGTATCCCCGCCCTTTCTCTTTGTATTATATCCCTTACCACATTTTTTTGAGGAAAATACTGTTGTGCCTATGGTTACTTAATTGCTCTATTAACTTACAGATATATACATATACGTGTATGTACATATATATATATTGTATATATATGTATGTATATACAATATATACTATATATATGTATATGTATATATCTGTAAGTTAATAAAGCAGTTAAGTATAATATTAAGTATATTAAGTGCATATAATATATAGCATATAATTATAATTATAATATATACTATATATAATATACACTTAATATATACCTATATTATATAAGTATATATTATATATAATATATACTTGATATAATATTAAGTATTTAATAGTAAGTATAATATGTATATAATAATTGCATATATATAATTGCATATACATAATATTTACATATATTGCAAATATATATAATATTGCAATATAAAATTGCAATATTTATAATAATTGAATATATGCATATATATATATATATATATATATATATATATATATATAAAGAGAGAGAGAACAAATTTCTCCAAAAAGTCAATACTGATGGATTCTGTGAGTGTCTTATAGTGGCCTATGGTGTTTCTGTGTGTCGATAAAGACTCAAGGCAAGATAATCTTCACAGCCTTCACATCACGTCATTGCTTCTACCTGCCCCTCTTTGCACTGTGAAGCCAGTGGACATCATCAACTCAGTCCGCCAGGGTCTTTGTACTCAGGAAGTGACTCCATATGAGGCTTCAGTTCCTCATCTTCATGAGCCACATTCATGCATGGAATTTTCATGATTTGCCCTAATGCGCCTGTCGCAGACATGGAGGATGAGAAGTGTCTTGACAGGTTTTCACATTCTATGGACAAGTACAAGTGAATATGGTGAATTCACTACTGATTTCTCTGATCCTTAAAAAGTTGTCCATCAAAATGCAGGCATATGATGACCAGAATACATACGATGACTCTTAGGCTCCACACCTCCACCATGGAGCCATCTCACTTTTGGCCCTGGAAAGAGTTCCAAGGCATTATAAGGAAGCTGCCACACAAGGCATCCAACTTATTGCCAAAGGGGAACTCATTGCTGAAGCAAAAGTCTGCAAACTTGATGTTTATGTCAGTTTCCAGTAGTTGGTTTTCTGCCTTTAGGTCTATGGACAGTACCCTTTTGGAGGCAATACTGTACAGCAGACACTCTCTGGCAGAATTTTCCTGGGGCCCTTTCTCTTTCATACTGCCATGATCCACTAGGTAATTGAACAGCCCTTCCTCACTAGCGTCTCCATGACAAGGTAGACTGTTCCTGTCTCCATCATTTCAAATAATTTCACAATGTTGGGGTGATCCAAGGCCCTCAATATTTTGACTTTATAGGATACTTAACAGGATTGACTCCTGTTAATGATCTTCATGACCATCTCTTTTCCAATCAGGATGTGTCAGGTTAACTTCACCTCGGCAAAGATATCCTTGCCCATGGTAGTTGCCAACCTGGGTCTTTCCCTCAGCAGAGATGACTGAGAGACCCGGTGGTGTGTTACACTTACTTGGAGGCACCATGTCCCAATGTCAGCTTAAAACCGGGAAAAGCTAGGGAGAAACTTGACCCAAATTACTTCAAAAGAAAATCACTTTCAAAGCATACCTGAAAAACTGATCTTTATGATGGAATCAACATAGTGCCAGACAAAAATAAAGGTAAACAAAAACATTAACAAACTAAATTTTAAAAATGCAAAAAAACAAGAATAAAAAATAAGAAAAAGATTTAAAAAGAATTTCTTTTATGATTAAATTTTTCACTTTTTCTTTAAAGTGAAAATAATTAATAGACAAAGTAGACAAAAACCCTACAATGCCAAGGAAGAAACTAACTTTAGTCAAAGTCCCCAGAGGTCATTGAAAACCAGCTTCCCGAGCCAGAAGGTACAAAATCCTCCGCCCAGCCAACATCTTAAATAGGTTCTTGGGATTCCCTATCAATGGCCTCTTATGAGGACATGGCAAGAAACTGGCTTATCATGGCCAGGGATAAGGCACAGCAATTTTCTCACTTTTTGGATTCTAGAACGCTTTACTCTTTTTTAACGTTTTTATTTCAATTCCAGTTAGTTAACATACAGTTTCAGGTGTAAAATATAGTGATTCAACACTTCTGCACATCACCCAATGCTCATCGCAAGAAGTGCACTCTTTAATTCCCATCACCTATTTAACCCATCCTCCCACCCCCTTTCCTCTGGGAACCATCAGTTTAGAGCCCTTTACTCTTAAAAAAATACTGCATTTTGTATCAGTTTACACACTGCCCAATACTAATACTTTAGAATTGTCTATATTTTTAAAAAATATTAATTAAAAAAATGTGAACTTACATAACAATTTCTTGCTTAAAGTTTATTATAGAGAGAGAGATATCTATATCTATAGAGATACATGTGCTCTATTTTATAGGGCAATTTGAGGTTTACAGAAGAATTGAGAGGAAACTGCAGAGTTCCCATATAACCCCCCCCACCTTCCTATCCCCATAATTTCCGCAAATATTAACATCTTGCATTAGTATAGTGTATTTGTTACAATTGACCCAATATTAATACATTAAAATTAACTAAAGTGCTGGTTTGCATCAGGGATCATTTTTGTGTTGTACATTATGTGGGTTTTGACAAATGTATAATGACATATGTGCATGGTTACAGTAACACACAGAACAGTTTCGCTCTAGTAAAAATCCTATGTGCTACACCTGTTCATCCCTCTCTCCCCCAAACCTTTGGCAACTACTGATCTTTTAATAGGTATAGTTTTGTCTTTTCCAGAGTGTCATAGACTTGTCATTATACAGTATGTAGCCTTTTCGGATTGGCTTAGTTCACTTGGCAATATGTGATTAAGGTTCTTCCATGTCTTTTTGTGGCATGATAGCTCATTGCTTTTTATCACTGAATAATATTCGACCAACCAGATTTACCACAGTTTGTTTATCTGTTCACCAATTGAAGGATATCTTGATTGTTCCCAGGTTTTGGCAATTGTGACTAAAGTTGCTATAAACACTTGTGTGCAGGTTTTTGTGTGGACACAAGTTTTCAACTCATTTGGGTAAATACCAAGGATCACAGTTGCTGGGTCATATGGTTAGAGTATGTTTAGTTTTATAAGAAACTGCCAAACTGGCTTCCAAAGTAGCTGTACCATTTTGTATTCCCACCAACAATGAGAGTTTCTGTTGTTCCGCATTTTTGTCAGCATTTGGGGCAGTCAGTGTTTTGAGTTTGGCCCTTCTAATAGGTGCGTACTAGTAGCTCACTGTTGTTGTAATTTGAAATTCTCTGATAATATGTGATGTGGGGCATCTTTTTATTTTTATTTGCCATCTGTATGTCTTCCTCAATAAGATGTCTGTTCAGATCTTTTGCCCATTTTTAATTGTTTTTTTTTTTCTTATTGTTGAGTTTTAAGAGTTCTTTGTATATGTTGGTTGTTACTCCCTTATCAGGTATGTGTTTTGCAAAAATTCCTCTTCCAGTTTGAAACATGGGTTTTCATTCTCTTCACAGTGTATTTTGCAGAGCAAAAGTTTTTAATTCTAATGAAGCTGTTTTGTTTTTTTTTTCATGGATCATACTTTTGATGTTGTATCTAAAAAGTCATTGCCAGCCCCAAAGTCATCTAGATTTTTCTTATGTTATCTGCTAGGACTTCTGTAGTTTTGCATTTTACAAGTAGGTCTCTGATCTATCTTGAGTTAATTTTTGTGAAAGGTATAAGAATTGTGTCTAAATTTCTAGTTTTGTGAGAGGATGCCATTATTCTACCCCCATTTGTTGAAAAGGCTATCCATTCTCCATTGAATTACTGTGCTCCCTTGTCAAAGATTGGTTGACTATATTTGTGTTGGTCTAATTTTGGGCTTTCTCTTCTGTTCCACTGACCTGTTTGTCTATTTGTTTACCAATAACACACTGTCTTGATTACTATTGCTTTATAATAAGTATTGAAGTAGAGTAGTATCACTCCTTCCACTTTGTTCTTGTCCTTCAATATTATATTGGCTCTTCTGGGTCTTTTCCCTTCCCATATAAGCTTTAGAATCTGTTTTGTCAATATCCACAAAATAATTTTCTGGCGTTCTGGTCAGGATTGCATTGAATCTGTAGATAAAGCTGAGAAGAATGAACATCTTGAGAGTATTGAGTCTCCCTATTGATGTGCATGGGATATCCCTCCATTTATTTAACTTTTATTTGATTTATTTCCTCCAAGTTTTGTAGTTTTTCTTATGTAGATTTTGTACATATTTTTTTAGATTTATACCAAAGTATTTCATTTTTATGGGTACCAATGTAAATGGTCTTTTCTTTCAAAGTCCACTTATTCACTGCTGGTAAATAGGAAAGCAATTTATTTTTGTGTATTAATGTTGTATTCTGCTACCTGGCCATAATTGCTTATTAGTTCCAGGAGGGTTTTTTTTTTTTTTGTTGATTCTTGGAGATTTTCTGTATAGACAATCATGTCATCTGCAATAAAAACAGTTTTAATTCTTCTACCTTGTATTTTCTGTTCTTGTGTTATTGCATTTCAGTATAATGTCAAACAGGAGTTGTGAAAGGGGTGGGGTATCTTTGCCTTGTTTTAGATCTTAGCAGGGAAGTATTTAGTTTCTCACCATTAAGTATGATGTTAGTTGTAAGGCTTTTTGTAGATGTTCTTTATCAAGTTGAATTTTCCTCTCATCCTGGTTTTCTGAGAATTTTTTCATGAATAGGTGTTACATTTTGTAAAATGATATTTCTGTATCTATTGATATGATCAGATGATTTCTTTTCTTTATCCCTTTGAATTAATGGATTACATTAATTACATTTAATTGATTTTTGAATATTGAAGCAGCCTTAAATACCTAGAATATATTTCACTTGCTCCTAATGTATAATAATCCTTTCTATACTCTGTTGAGTTCAATTTACTATTATTTTGTTGAAGATTTTTAAATCTATGTTATTTTTGTTGATCCATAATTTTCCTTTTTGTCATGTT
Source organism: Herpailurus yagouaroundi (assembly GCF_014898765.1). Lineage (NCBI taxonomy): Eukaryota > Metazoa > Chordata > Mammalia > Carnivora > Felidae > Herpailurus > Herpailurus yagouaroundi. Next base: position 19,378,433 of record NW_024412406.1, read on the forward strand.
TTTGTCTGGTTTTGTATTAGAGTAATGCTGTCCTTATAGGATGAGTTAGGAAGTGTTTTCTCTGCTTCTCTTTTCTAGAAGAGATTAGAGAGAATTGGTAACATTTCCTCAAATGTCTGATAAAATTCACCAGTGAGCTCTAGACCTGGCGCCTTCTGCTTTGGAAGATTATAAATTATTGATTCAGGGGCACCTAGGTGGCTCATCGGTTAAGCACCTGACTCTTGGTTTCAGCTCAGGTCATGATCTCATGGCTTTGTGGGTTCAAGCCCCGCATAGGGCTCCACGCTGGCAGTGTGGAGCCTGCTTGGGATGTTTCCCCCTACCTCTCTCTCTGCCCCTACCCTACTTGTGCTGTTTCTCTCTCTCTCAAAATAAATAAACTTCAAAAGATATATATTTATTCAATTTATTTGATAGATGCATACTAATTCAGATTACCTATTTCTCCTTGTGTGAGCCCTGTGGAGCCCTCGTAAGTCTGGCCCCTTAGGAGATTTTATATCATAAGTTAGTCCTTGCTCAGTCTCCAGCAATTGGTCAATTACCCTTTTCAGTGTCTCTCTTAAAGACTCCAGCAGCAGCATCTGTTCCCAGTAAGCTATGATTTTCTGTATTCACCTGTCTCTATAGTTTTCAGGGCAGTGGTTTGCCCGGTGGCATCAATTCTGTAATGAATCTAAGAAGAGTTATTGATATTCAGTTTGTTCAGCTTTTTTCTTGTGGTGAAGATGGGAGTGATGCCTTCCAAGCTCCTTATATAGATAGCAGGGAGAGTTGATGAAGAAAACAGTTCATACAGAGAATAAAAGAGAAAAACCATGTATGTTACAATGTATGTGAATAGCCCAGAAAACTAATCCTGTTCTGTATAGCACAACTACTTTCATATATGAATGGTAAACATTTAAGGTTAATATTATCATTCTCAAGTTAAAATTTCTTTTTTTATCTTTTAATGTTTATTAATTTTTGACAGAGAGAGAGAGAGAGAGAGAGAGAGAGACAGAGCATGAGCAGGGGAGCGGCAGAGAGAGAGGGAGACACAGAATCCAAATAGGTTCCAGGCTCTGAGCTGTCAGCACAGAGTCTGACTCGGGACTTGAACTCACAGGCCACGAGATCATGACCTGAGCCGAAGTCGGACGCTCAACCAACTGAGCCACCCAAGCGCCCCTATCATTCTTAAGTTAAAAAACAACTGGGTGTCTACATAGCTAGTGTATTAGAGTTAAAATCCCAGTATTAAGGGTGCCTGGGTGGCTCAGTCACTTAAGTGACTGACTTTTTTTTTTTTTTTGCTAAGTTTTTTTTTTAATATAATTTATTGTCAAATTGGCTAACATACAGTGTGTACAGCATGCTCTTGGTTTTGGGGTAGATTCCCGTGTTCTATTGCTTACATACAATACCCAGTGCTCATCCCAACAAGGGCCCTCCTCAATGTGACTGACTCTTGAGTTCAGTTCAGGTCATGATCTCATGGTTCGTGAGACCAAGCCCCATGTCAGGCTCTGCACTGACAGTATGGAGCCTGCTTGGAACTTTCTCCCTCCCTCTCCCTCTGCACCCACCCTGCCTCCCCCACTTGTGCACATGCAAGCACAAGAACTCTCTAAAAAAAAATCAAGAACTTGGGTTTAATCATTGAGAACCTTTTATAAGCTCTAATTTGTAAAATTTACAAGATGTGTCCTTGTAGTGTCTTAAATAGTAAAGAGGATATTTGAGGAAGTATATACCATCAGAGTGGGATTAAGAGGGGGTATGGACCACAGTTTTTCTTTTTGTTTTTTGTTTTTTACATTTTTTTAATTTATTTTTTTTATTTTTTAAATTGCCCAGTGTTGCTTCAGAACCTGTTCTTTTTAAGCTTTGGGACCTGATCATTCCCAAGAAACATTAGGCATCTATTCTCTCATTCAGCAGTGGGCAGTGGGTATTTCATTTTCAAAGTCACAGAGCATGAGAGAGACAAATAGCAGTATTTACACTGTGCCATATGTCAGCAGGCCTTTCTGGATCATTATGGTGATGTCTTTCCTCTCTAAATAATTTTTACAAATGTACTGATGAAGACAGATTTTTGTGGTCTGTCTTTGATGGGTCATAAGATGAACCAGCACTATATTTTTTGCTGAAAATATGCGTAGTTGTGACATGGTATTTCATACTTTTGAGTTTATTGCTGCCAAAATGAACATAGCTGTAAGAAATGATGATCCTCTCATCTTTGTAACAGTAAAATGGCTTCCTAATGTGTTTCCCTAACTCTGAACATTAACTTAATATTCCCCTGGATTTCTGAGTTCAATCCTTTCCCCCCGCGGAAATCCCGTGAAGAATACAGCTTTTGACCAAATGACAGAGCATAGAGGATGAAATTAGTTGCATTAAATTACGATATGACAAAAAGCCTTTCAAAATCTTTGTCACAATGCAACATTCAAGCAACATTAAACAAACCAGAGTAAAAATAGACCAAGGAAGAGAGTTAATATTTTTAAAGGAAATCTTATGAATTAAGATCACTTACGAATTTTGAAAGTCATTGATTTATAGCCGGTATGCTATGGCAGTTTCTAATTTGGAGATCCTACCTTACAATCATATATGTTGTCTCCTCTTGTTTAATCTATGGATATAGAATTAACTGTTAAAATACTTTTTTGGTACACTTTTAAATTTCTCAAAAAAACAAGTCTCCATTGGGAAAGTTAGCATTTAAGAAAGTAACAGAGAAAGGGAGGAAGCATAAGATATACACTTTTATGCAATGTTTATTGTCTTTCTAAGTACATGTATCTAAATAACAGCATACATTTTATAAATTATTATAAAAATCAATTTTATTCTAAAAACAGAAAGAAGAGTTTTGATACCTTTTTCCTTTATTTCTACCATACTTTGGGTTTATTTTGTGTTCGTTTATTTCCTTTTTCCCCTGAAAGATCTGATGTTTATGTTTTAAGTTTAATTCTACCATGTTGGCATGTGGGAAAATAAAAGCTTTTGATAGGGTTAATCTAGCTACATAAAAGTCCATGTTGAATATGATCATAATCTTGAACTTTGATTAGGTCTGAGCTAGTAATATCTTGTGATTAATCAAAATGGGTTGTACTGCCTGTAGTATAAGTCATCTTCACAGATGGGATAGAGAATTATCAGAGTTCTCTTGAATATTTGTTTTAATCCCTTCTAGGATAAAATGGCTTTGGATTTTTTTTTTTTTTTAACTTTAAATCAGATTGAGTTCACCAAATAAATGAAGAAGAAGAAATTTTGAAGTCTAGTTTTGCTAGGATTATAGGTCAAAAAAGAAGGAACTTGTTTTTTAATTCACAATATTTCAATGTTTCGTTGAATGTGTTTCATATGTTGTCTTGTAAAATTTAATACATATTCCTATTCATTTTGTAGTTGAATAAAAACTTTATGAAAGGATATAACAAGATATACTTCATGGAAACAATGTTGAAGTTTTTACTGTTCCCAACAGCATAAAAGATTTTTTGAGATTATTGATTGTCCCTCTTCTAATGATATAATCCTAGCCTAAAGTGACATCTGATAACAAAGAACTTTACTTTTGCAAGTGAACTACCTGACATCTAACACTCAGAACAGTACAGACAGAGCTCGTACATAAAATGGTTACTAAGTGTAGCTGTCATTTCAGTCAGCCATTTGAGCCTTACAAGATAACAAAGTTCTTCAAAAAGTTGCTCACCAAAAGCTATGAGTTGAACTGTATACCCCAAAACCCACACATACTGGTGGGGCTCAATAAATCCATGTCTTTGATTATATAAGAATCATTGAATAAAAGAACGGAATTAGCTGTGCAATTCATCCATTCACTTCTAGAGTGGATTCATAACTCACATGTATTAAAATAGGGACTTAATTTTTTCTTGTGTTTGTTTGTTTTTCTCATAGGAGACCTGGTGAGCCTCCATTGATAAAAGGCTGGCTTCCTTACCTTGGAGAGGCCCTGAACTTCCAAAAGAATCCTTTAGGTTTCATGAAAACACTTCAAAAGCAACACGGTGACACTTTCACTGTTCTCCTTGGGGGTAAGCAGCACTTCTTTAAGTACCTTCCATAAGTCATAAGTTCTTGGGGTGTCTGGCTGGCTCAGTTGGTAGCGTGTGCAACTCTTGATCTCAGGGGCATGAGTTCAAGCCCCGCACTGAGTGTGGAGCCTACTTAAAATTTAAAAGAAACAAAAAACAGAAAAGAAAAATGCTTAAAAAAATAATAAATTCTCAGTTGATTTTTTTCTCAGTTGTTCTTAAGTTGTATTTTTCTCTAGGCAAAATATGGAATGTTTATATATTATTGTTTCATTTGTAGGCTAATACAAAAGAAAACTATTTCTTTGAGTACAATAATTTTCACATTAAAAACAAAGTTTTTACACCAAGTGTAAAAGTCTTGAGGGTACCTAGGGAACCCTGCTGTCCTCCCATCACCTGCCATTTTGGCTTCATTTGGCTTGGTTTTAAGAATTGTTCGGGGCACCTGGGTGGCTCAGTCGGTTCAGCATCTGACTTCGGCTCAGGTCATGATCTAGCACTCCATGGGTTCAGGCCCCGCGTCGGGCTCTGTGCTGGCGGCTCAGAGCCTGGAGGCTGCTTCGAATTCTGAGTCTCCCTCTCTCTCTGCCCCTCCCCCACTTATGCTCTCTCTCTCTCTCTCTCTCTCTCTGTCAAAAATAAATAAACATTAAAAAATTAAAGAATAAAAAGAATGGTTCAAGGGGAAAAAGGGTAGAGTGTATTAACAGACTTTATTTTATAGAGCAGTTTTAGGTTTAAAGAAAATTGATCAGAGATTACCCATATATCCTGTTTCCCTTGATCATAGTTTTCCTTATTATTTCTTACTATAGTATATCCCATAATTTGTCACAGCTGATGAGCTGATGTTGATACATTATTAAAGGTCTGTGGTTTACATTAGGGTCCACCCTTTGCGTTGTACAGTTCTTTGAGTTTTGACAAACGTATGTCATGGATCCACCATTCCCTGGATATTATTCACTATCATAGAGGATAGTGTAACTGCCCCCCAAATCCTCTGGGTTCCACATACTCATTCTGCTTTCCTCCCGACCTGATCCCCTAGCAACCACTGATCTAGAATGTATTTTTTTACAATGTATTTTTAATTTTGAAGTGTTTGTTATGCTTCTCACTTGAATAAAATGCTTACAAAAGAAAAAAGAAAACTACAGCAAGATTACTAAACATCCCAATATCATAGGGCTGAGAGGAAAAGTTGGAATGTTCTTCTCTCATCCTCCTTTAAGGCCCATGTTGTCCAGCTGTATGAGCTAAATAGCTAAATAGCTGCTGTGTAACCAACCTCCCCCAAATTTAATGCCTTAAAGCAACCAATCTTGCCTGAATCACTTTTGTGGCTTGAGTCATCTGGCTGCTTAACTGGGAACTGGATGTTCCAAGATGGCTTCATCACGTGCCTGGCTGGGCCTCTGTGTCCACACGATGTTTCATTCTCAAGAAGTTGTCCTTACATGGCAGCTAGTGTTTCAGGTGGGTGAAAGGAAAAGCTGCAGAGCCTCCTGAGAACTGGACTGAGTTATTACAAAACCTCTCTTCCACCACATTTTATTAGTCAGAGCAGTCGTAGCCCAGCCCCAACTCAAGGGTAGGGAAATAAACTTCACCACTCTCTGGGAAGAATGGCAGAGTCCCATTGCAAAGGAGCATGTGTAGAGAGATAGAAAGAGTTTACTGTAGCCATCTTCGCACAGTCTTTTATATCAGCTTATCACTGGACTAGCTATTTCTTTTCTTCACCTTTCATGTCCTATGTCCCAGAAATCTGATCTCTACAGATTAGATTATCTGCACTTCTTTGCCCTCTGACTTCTAGTTGAGCGTGCTGGAGGGAGGGCAGGAAAGGCCTTTCCAGGCTGTTCTAGCTCCCCATCTCTCACTGGGCTGTGGCAACATAGTTCACTCGCCTTCCTTTCCTTCCCAAGAAGAATGAAGCCATCAGGTATGATCTCAGACCCTCACCCATCTTCCGGATAGCCTTGCGTCTCACAGCTATCCCCCTACATTTTCCCTAATTTCAAAGAATGTTTAAGACAATTACCTGTCCTCGTGACCATAACATCCTGCCTCCAAAGGTCCGGTTTCATTATTTATTCTTCCCAAACATATGTCTTCATTTTTCTTTCCCTCTTAGGCCCTTACATAAAGCTTAAAATAGCCATACTTAAGCTTCTCCTATATTCTCCTTCTAGGTACCTTTCATTTCTTTTTTTTTTTTTCTCTTTTGCATCCAGATTTTTTAAGTTACCTACATTTGCTCCCATGCTTGCTTATCTCCTAGATACCTCCAACTTGGAACAAGCCATCTGCCTTGCTGAGGACATTAATGGGCCCTCACCTGACTAGACCTCTCTACTTTGTTTGACCATACAAATCTCTCATTCCTTCTCAGAATGCCCTCTTCTTTCACTCTGGTGACACTGCACCTCTGGTTCTTTCACTGACTCTGAGGATTCCTTAAACTGGGTCATCTTTACTTAAACACCTTTCTTTGCTCAACCCTTTTACCTTCCTCTAACCAGCCTTGGAATTTTATGTTCTGTTCCTAAAGAATTTAGGTAATTTCTTCTTACTGCAATTACTCTGTTGAGTATCAGAAGCAACCTTTTGTACATAGAGCAACTTCATTTCAGTGCTGCCATTTTAATGTAATTAGGAGAAAAACAACGACCCAACTGGATGAAATTATCAGCACGGCTTGCCTTCTTGCATGAACAGGCAGTATCCATTTCATCACAACCTAGTGGCAAGTCTCTCCCTACACTCCGATTTCAGAAAAATTGAAATGGAAAAAAACATCATGCATCTGGAGCAACTGCATATCTAATGGAATCCTCACAAGGCTCCCCAAGACTGGGCTCCCCACCTCTCTGGCCTCGGCTGTTGCTACCGCTTGCCTTGTGCTTAATGCACTATTAATACGCCAAATTGTTTGAAATTTCTCCTCACACACGATGCCCTTTTGTGCCTGTGTTTTGTCTTGCTGTTTTTTCTGCCTGAGTGCCGTTCTTCTGCTTGTGAGTCATCCCGAAAAGATGACTGACACGGGTTCGTCTTTTGAGGTCATAGTCACATTACACTTCCTCCCCAAAGCATCATTGACCATCTCTTCTCCCCTGTTATGTTTAACGCCTCTTCTCCAGGCTCCCATTACGCTCAGTATCACTCTGTCATGGCATTTAATAAATTGTGAATTTATTGTTAATTCATTTGTCTATTTACCTTCATTATTCTTTATCTCCTCTATTGCCAGCATTTAGACCAGAGCTCAGCACTGATTGATTCACAATAAATATTTGATGAGGATATTCCCAATACCTTAGAGCTGGTGAAACACTTACTATAATACAAATAAAGGCCATACCTGGTGCTTCTATTCTAAGTGATCTTTTGGCTTCATAATAACAAAACTATATTCTTCACTTAAAAAAAAAATCACTCTTATTTAAAAACGTAAACTTTATGTCCTAATGAGTAGACACAAATTATTGATCTTCTCAGTTTTCCCTTTTAATACATTATACAAAAATAGCCTGAGATGATTAAGATGATTAAACAGAAACTTGTGGTAGAGTTGGATAATGTTATTCACTGTTCAAAAAAGAACCAATTTCCACTGACACTTGATATCTTAATCTTAGACGCTAAGAAGCTTGTTGAATTTCTGATGTCTAAATAATTTGACCATGGTTATGCTCTTGAACTCAACAGTACACAACCACAGTTGAATATGTACCACTACTCCCCTTTGGCTCCTTACCAGAGTTTGTATTAATTCCTGTCAAGATACCCTGTTAACGTATTTGCTTCTAATGATCAGTTTGCAAAATAGCTCCTTTGGAAAATGTGAAATGAGGAACGGGGCCTTCCACCCTTGTCCCATAATGTGATTTCAGTTACTGTATGCTCTTGCATGATGAACAAATGATTGTCATCCCCAAAAGTCTCAAGGGACACGGATGTCATCTTAATAAAGAAATTAAAAGGTACATCTTTTCATGAGAAACCACGTAAATTCGTGCCCTGTCACAGAAAATAGTTCTCTAATTGGTTTTGTGTGGTGGTGCAGAGGAACAGTTTTCCCTAGATGTCACCCCAGCGAAGCACCACTGTACATCATTGTCAGCAGCTAGTGAAATCTCCCTAATAAGAGGGAGAGTATAAAATGTGATCATCCTCAGAAACTAAAAAGTTCATTCATATTTCACTTTCAAACTAATATTTTCAGCTTGATGTTTTAAAAAATTCTATTGAAAAACTAAGCATGGAGATTAAAAGCTCATAATTAAGGAAAATCTCTTTAAAATCCAAATTTATCTCATATTTGTTGACTAGGCATTTCTATATCTAAAGGCTCAAATAGTTGTCCTGAATTCCCATGGATGTGTCTCTGGATAGCACCAAATACCTGAAATGAAAACATCAAAATTCAATTTATAACGATCCAGATGTCAGACGTTTTGTGTACAAGACAACTGGGTGAATAATTTAATTTTTCTTATATTTACTGATGTACTTTGCGTTATGTAGCTTCACCTTCCTAAAAGAAGTGATTTCGAAAGAAGTGAAAAGGCTGCCGAGTTAGTAAAGGATCATGCACAGGTTATACAGGAATGCTAGAATTAATATCTTTAGACTCAGCTCTGAAAAGGGACAAGAATGAAATTGTTGTTAAAGAAGACATTAAAAATTTTCAGCCCATTTCAAATTTATTGCTCTAAAAGATAATTATATATGATATATATTAAATAGTTCATATAATATTACATTATATATATATATATATATATATATATATATGTAGCAGAAGTGAGCCCCATTTTGACATTTCTATTTTAGACAAATGCAAACTCTGAAATTCTTTAAATCAATATTTCATATCAACTGCTGACAGCATTCTTTTCTCTTTTGGAAACATGGCAATGGATATTGTTTCTACCTTGTGATCTTTGTAAACTAGGCAACTTGCCTATCAACACTTGATATTCATTTACATAAAATCACACTGGAGCAAAAGTTAATTTTGCTCCAAGAATACATGGCCTTCAGAATAACTTTTCAGATTTCCTTTGTTAAAAAATTTAAATTCATTTTATGAATGTATATGTGTTTTCCTAACTGTCTGATTAAAGATTACAAAGAAACTCTGGTTTTGCATCTCACATTAGCAGATGGTGGACAGATGGTTTAAATTAATATTAATTTTGGAAAACTTAGCTTAAATTGTTTATACTGAAGATTAAAAGTTGGAAAGCCAACTAACATCTCCAGGGTTATTAGTACTTCCAAACCCACTTGAAAAGTAAAATCCAGAAAATCAAAACGTCTACTTTTAAAGCAATCAACATCTTACTCAGAAAGAGAGTTGGGAAAACACAATGCCTTGATGTTGAAGAAAATTAAAATAAGAATGAGAAAGAGAAAATACAGATCCTGGAGTATAAAGAGGCTTGACAGGAGTGAGAATTTCATTTACAAATAAATTGATTTTAACTAATCAGGAAGGATTTTTATAAAGAACCTACGTGCAATAATTGCTTATTTTAAAAAACAATTTATCAATAATTGGTTGCTAATTAGCTTTTATTCCTTTTATTTGAAATTAATCTCATTGTTTTCTTCCCATATCCTAACCAGCAAGGAGAGAGAGGGGCTATGTGTGTATTTGTGATGAATCGAAGACAAAAACTCTTGCATGCACACAGGCTCTATCTACTTCAGTAGGCCAATGGCCAGTAGCTCATGCTGTCATAGCTGAATATAGTTTTGTCTTTCCACTTAGATTTTAATGAATGTAGAAAATTGGTAAGAAAAATTCAAACTATTCTCTAAAAATTGTGTGTTTTACAAACTGAATCTTTTATACATTCTCTGAATTTTAGTGGCTAATTTAAAATAACCCTAAAGATATTTAACAAAATCTTCTCATTTAGTGAAAGGAGGAAAGTATGAATCACCACCTGTGAAAATACATAGCTTCGCCTAAAATTATATCTTTTGCAAAATAAGAGAATTCACTCTTTTTTTCAATTATTTGTCAGGCAGATGCTGGCAATTTTATTTAATTAAGATGCTATGGTAAAGCAGGTGTCATAAAATATGCTCAAATCCAGTTGAGTCCTTTTTGCTCTCCCTAGGGGGAAAAAATCCAGTTTACTTTATAGACGCAGCTTTGGGATCTGACCAGAATGAATAGACACTTCTAGCTTTACCCTCATTCCTGTATTGGCCCACCTTATTAAATAAGTGAAGGAGAAATACAATATATAAAATTCAAGACGTATGATATATTTTTAGAAAAACATCATAACACATGTACATTACTGTATACTTAAAAATTATGTTTTAAAATTGTAAGACAAAAACATATTATCCTGTTTCAAGAATTAGGTTGCAAATTATTCAAAACTTTGTCCTAATCATGTACCACATTGAATTTAATATCTGTGATGCTGCTTGAATTACCAATAAATAACAAGTGAGGCATTGTTGGTCTAAGAAAGCTACACACACATACACACTCACACAAAGAGAAATGATAAAGTGAAAAGGAAAGTGTGTATGATCTTACAAATGTTAATGTCTATGAACTGTTTTCTAGAAGACAATATAATTAATAGATGTTAAAATTTGTAGGGTTATCTAAACTTCATGTCTGTTCTTGGAAAAAAAGGACATTAAATGCCCATTTTAAATACTATTTGCATAATACTTCGAATTAGGAATCTTAAAACAGCACTCTAGTGAGAGGAAGTCAGCACTGCGTAAGGAACGGAACAATGAATGGAGAGTGACTTCTTGTCCTGGCTCTGCCACTAAAAATGGCAGTGGGATCTTGGCCCTTAACCTCTCTTGACTTTCTTTAGCTTTTTCAACTGATTAATTTAGAGTTGATAGTTGAACTATCAATGATCACCTGGGAACTGGGAACTCTCCCAACTCCAAGAGTTCCCGAGAGCTGGGAACTCTCCAAGTTCCCTGCCAGTTTTGAGAGACCAACCATAGAATGGCAATGTTCCTCAGTGTGCTGCCTTAAATCACTTCAGGCCCCTGTCAAAAATAGAGACTTGTAGGTCCCACATCTAAACCTTACGAATCAGAATCAGGCAGGAATCTGTATAGTCAACCAGCACCCTAAGTCTTTTAATTGGGTAAGTGTGGACAACACTGATCTATGAAAAGACCAAATGTCAGCACCTCAAGGAACTATCTTGATGATAGATAACTCCAGGCAGACTGAAGCAGATTTCCCTTTCTCTTTCCCCTACATTGCGTTCACATCTCTGCTACAACACCATCCACAATGATACAATGATTTCTTTGCGTCTTTTTATCTTAAGAGGAAAGAGATCCAAATAAATATCTGGATCTCAATAAATGTTGAAGGTAGGGATGGATGCATGAATGGACAGGTTCTAGTTTGGAATTCTGTTTTAGTCACAGATCAGTAGGCAACCTTGGACATGTTACTAAATCTCCATGAACCACTATTTTCTCATGTATAAAAATGAAAATGCTGACATTTTGATTTGGTATTAGTGCTGCACCGAACATTAACTTGTGAGTACTGGCCTCATACCACATACTCATTTATCTGAGTTAAGGATATTGTATCCAACCAAAGCTAAGATGATACCAAGTATGAAATAGCTCTTTATGAAGTGTAAATAATAATTTGTTTGTTTGATGTTTGTTTTCTGTTTGTATTATTGTATGAGAAATGTTTAAGTCAAGAGATTCTGAGGATATTTCAAGGGTAGTTTAAATACTTGGGTACTTAATTAAAAGAAGACAGTATCTTTTTAAAAGTCATTCAGAATTTAAGAATATTTAACTTAAAGCCTTTCCTACTATCTCCCATTTTTAAAGGAAACAGGTATGGAATCTGAACAAAATGGATTTTTATTAAACTTTGCACCTTTCTAGATGTTGTTAAGGTCTTTCTAATTTTGATTAAAATATTTTCAAATTTCAGGTATATTGTGTGTTTTGCTACCAAAAGAGCTCATATTCTCATTTATTTCTTTTAGGAAAGTATATAACATTTATCCTGGACCCTTTTCAGTACCAGTCAGTGATAAAAAACCGCAAATTAAGCTTTCGAATATTTAGTAATAAAGTCTTAAGGAAAGCATTTTCCATCAAAAAGCTGGAAACCAATGATGACCTGAACGATGAACTTCACATCTGCTATCAACTTTTACAAGGGAAATCTTTGGACATACTCACAGAAAACATGATGCAGAATTTAAGACAAGTGCTTGAACTCCACCTACTAAAAGCCACAGATTGGGTCATGACACCGCTGTTGGCATTCTGCAACTCAGTGATGTTTGAGGTCACATTTACAACCATATATGGAAAAAGTCTTGCTGGTAGTACGAAGAAATTTACTACTGAGCTAAGAGATGATTATTTAAAATTTGATGACAAATTCCCGTATTTAGTATCAGACATACCCATAGAGCTTCTAGGAAATGTCAAGTCTATTAGAAATAAACTTATAAAAAACTTGACATCAGAACACTTAGCTAAGATACAAGGATGGTCAGAAGTTGTTCAAATGAGGCAAGATATCCTGGAGAAATACTATACGCTCGAGGACCTTGAAATAGGAGGTAAGAAACTTCTGGATGATTACTTGTCTAAAATAAAATAATTTACAATAGACCTTTGAAATAAAAAGACAAAATGGTGACCTTGAAAATTTTTATGCTCTTTCTAATTGGCTAATGATAAAATGTTTTACTCTGAAACAACCCGCTGTGATAATTGATTTTTTTTTTTTTTTTTTTTTGCTGAGGTGGTAAAACAAGATACTTAATGGTGATAATGAGAAAGAGTATAACTAACTACATTTACTCCTCTTATCTCATCCCCCACCTCCCCACCCCCCACACGCACATTACATTTTAAACTATTCTCATTAAGCAGAAAATTAGACTTCAGAAGCCTATTGGTCCTCATTAGCATGCACTGATCCTTGGCTGGGTCTGTGTCCTAACATCTTTTAATTAGCACACTGCAAATCTAATCAGTGTAATAAACGCTATTAATCTTCCTTTTCACTTATTTTCTCCCAGCACATCATTTAGGCTTTCTCTGGGCCTCTGTGACAAACACTATTCCAACTATGTTCTGGGCGATGTATTACCTCCTACAGCACCCAGAAGCTATGGCAGTGCTGCGTGACGAAATTGACCATTTGCTGCAGTCAACAGGTCAAAAGAAAGGGTCTGGATTTCCCATCCACCTCACCAGAGAACAACTGGACAGCCTGGTCTACCTAGGTAATTTATTTTTATCTGTTATGAAGAAAAGAAGGTACCTCTCTGCAAACTCAGTTTATCACTCAAAGCTGTTTACCAAGAGGTGGAGGACACAGCTGCCTAATTGACATAATAACACCCATTTACATCAATTATAAATTATGTAGTTTATAGCTGTAGATACTCTCATTACATGTAAACATTAAGGCCTAGGTAATTAACTATGCAAGGTATGCAAAAGGCTAAACCAAAGCTTTGCAATTATTTGAAAAAAAAAAGTTTATGCCTATTAAGTCATTTGATTCTGAGCATCTGTTGGTGTGCTAATGCTTTCTAAACACTGCTGCACTATCTTGACAAGAAAGGTATTTGGGGATTGAAAAAGAAAGTATTTCAGAAGGCAACTTGTGTACCAAATGTATTTATTCTTCCCTAAAATGGTATCTATATTTGAAGGCAGAGGTTAGGATGTTTTACACAGCTTGAAGTGTATGATTCTCAAGAACGTAGTAAAAGTGATTTCCACTGGAACTTTTTGACTTAAACATACTTGGGGGAGAGAAAAAGGAAGGAGGGAAGAAAAAGAAAGGGAGACAGGAGGAAAAGAAGCAGCAGCAACTACTAATTACTCCATGTGAAATGTCAGTATTTTATAAAATAATCACTGACTCATGAGATATGCATAGCCACTATTTCAAATATATTGGAGGTCAGGAGTAACTAAGTTGGTTTTCTATTTCTTTTTTTTTTTTTAATTTTTTTTTCAACGTTTATTTATTTTTTTGGGGACAGAGAGAGACAGAGCATGAACGGGG